>NC_055992.1:59779862-60082892 GCF_018446385.1 Zingiber officinale
CGCCCATAGAGAGCCTCGTAAGGTGTCATGCCGATAGTGGCCTGATAGCTATTGTTGTATGCAAATTCTGCTAAGCTCAGATATTTGCACCAACTTCCCTTGAAATCTAGGGCACATGCTCGGAGCATATCTTCGAGTACCTAATTTACTCGCTCTGTCTGACCATCTGTCTGAGGATGGAATGCTGTGCTGAACTTTAACTTCGTGCCCAATGCTGACTGTACACACTCCCAGAAGTGTGATGTAAATCTACTGTCTCTGTCTGAAATGATGGTTCGTGGGACTCCATGTAGTCTGACGATCTCCTGGAGATACAACTGAGCTAGCTTCTCCATGGAGTAGGATATCTTGATAGCTAAAAAGTGGGCTGATTTAGTCAACCTGTCGACTATTACCCAGATGACATCAAAACCATTCGTGGTTCTGGGTAGTCCCACTATGAAATCCATGGAGATATCCTCCCACTTCCATTCTGGAATCTGTATAGGCTGAACTCCTCCTAGTCGCTGATGTTCTGCCTTGACCCTCTAGCAGGTGAGGCAGATGCTAACATATCTGGCGATGTCTCGCTTCATCCCGGACCACCAAAAACGGTTCTTTAGGTCTTGATACATTTTGGTGGAACCTGGATGCATCGCATAGGGAGTCCTGTGAGCCTCATCTAAAATCTGTCTCCGTAGCTCCTCCTGATCTGGAACACAGAGTCTGTCACCAAAATACAACACCCCGCTATCGGACACTCTGAATTCTCTACTCTCTGTTTCTGCTAGCCCTTGCTTGATTTTCTAAATTTCAGGGTCCTATTCCTGAGCTGACTGAATATCACCAAGCAAGGTAGACTCTAAGGTCATAGTAGAGAGCTGTCCCACGATGAACTCGAGACCGAAATCTACGATCTCCTTCTGTAGGGGCGGTGACATGGCTGTAAGAGATAATAAGGTAGCACTGGATTTTCTGCTAAGTGCATCTGCTACCTTATTGGCTTTCCCTGGATGGTAGAGGATGTCTACATCATAGTCCTTGACCAGCTCAAGCCACCTGCGCTGTCGATCCTTCTGAGTGAAGAAGTACTTCAGACTCTGATGATCTGTATACACTCTGCACTGAGCTCCATATAAGTAATGTCTCCAAATTTTGAGAGCGAACACTACTGCTGCCAGCTCAAGGTCATGAGTAGGGTAATTCTTCTCATAATCCTTGAGTTGTCTGGAGGCATAGGCGATCACCTTGCCATTTTGCATCAGTACTGCTCCTAGTCCCAACTTAGAGGCATCACTATAGATGTCAAAGCTGCTGGTGTCGTCTGGTAGAGCCAAAATGGGAGCACTGGTCAACCTCCTTTTTAGCTCGCTGAAGCTGTTCTCACAGTCCTCTGTCCACTGAAATTTTCTGTTCTTTCTGGTAAGAGCTGTCAGTGGGGAGGCTACCCTGGAGAAGTCCTCTACAAACTTCCTGTAATATCCTGCTAATCCCAGAAAGCTCCTGATCTCGCTGGCGTTCTTAGGTCTCTTCCAGTTACTTACTGCTTCTATCTTACTGGGATCTACCATAATACCATCCTTTGAGATGATGTGACCCAGGAAGGATACCTGATCTAGCCAAAATTCACACTTCATGAACTTGGCATAAAGCTGGTTCTGCTGAAGGGTCTGTAATACTAGTTTCAGGTGTTCTGAGTGTTCTTCCTGAGTTTCTGAGTAGATAAGAATGTCATCAATAAATACAATAACAAACTTATCTAAATACTCCCTGAATACTCTATTCATGAGATCCATGAATGTAGCTGGAGCATTTGTCACGCCAAAAGGCATGACTACGAACTCGTAATGTCCGTATCTGGTCCTGAATGCTGTCTTCGTTATATCACCCTCCTTGACCCTGACTTGGTGATATTCTGATCTGAGGTCAATCTTAGAGAACACTGCTGCTCCCTTTAACTGGTCGAACAGGTCATCTATCCTGGGAAGAGGATACCTGTTCTTGATCGTGACCTGATTCAGTGCTCTGTAGTCTATGCATAGCCACATGCTTCCATCCTTCTTCTTCACGAACAGTACGGGCGCTCCCCATGGTGAGTGACCAGGGCGTATGAAACCCTTGTCAAGCAACTCCTGTAGTTGCTCATGAAGTTCCTTCAGTTCTGCTGGAGCCATGCGGTAAGGCGCCTTGGAAATAGGATTGGTGCCGGGGAAAAGCTCTATCTCAAATTCAATCTCCCTAACTGGTGCTAGGCCTGGTAACTCTTCAGGGAAGACTGCTGGGTAGTCACATACAACTCAGACCTCTGCTAGCTGTTGGCCCTTGTCCTGGCTGGTATTGACTACATGTGCTAAGTACCCCGTACATCCCGAATCCATCAACTTCTGTGCCTTCATTGCTGAGAGAAATTTTCTGGCTTTTCTCTTTGGTTCTCCATGGTATTCAAACTGTATTTCTGCTTCGGGTTGGAATACGACTTTTTGTTTACGGCACTCTATGGAAGCACCGTATCTGATCAGAAAGTCCATTCCAAGGATGACGTCATAGTCAGTCATTTCTAGCAGGATCAGATCGCAAAAGAGTTCCCTGTCTGCTATAATGATTGGCACTGCTCTGAGCCAGTGCGTGGATGCCATGACCTCTCCTGAAGGTAGTGCCGTCAGAAACTGACCACTGAGTACCTCTGGGGATATTTCTAACTTTTCAGAGAACATCCTGGCTATATATGAATGGGTTGCCCCAGTATCAAAGAGAACAGTAGCACTGTACTGAAAAATGCTAATATGACCTGTGACGACTGTCGAGGCATTGGCTACGTCCTCTCTGGTGAGTGAGTAGATCCTCGCATTCACCATAGCTGGAGGGGCTTCTAATCTGCCCTGGCTGATAAGTGGACCTTCTAGAGCGGCCTGCATATGATACAATTGAGCTGGCTGGCCTGCATACTGAATCTACTGTGGCTGAGGAAGACCGGTCTTGTTCGGGCATTGCTTAGCCATGTGCCCCTCCTGTCCACATTCAAAGCATCCTCGTGTGCCCTTGCGACAAACCCCTGGGTGGAATTTCCCACAAGTGGCACACTTTGGATAACTGGGTCGCTTGCTGGATGGTCCTCCTTTTGAGTCACTCCCTGATTTGCGCTTGCTGTTGGAGTTCCCTTTCCAGTTAGAGCTGTGGCCTTGCTGCTTCTGGGTGTGAGAGTTTCCTTGGCCTTTGTACTCTGAGGAGACTTGCTTCTGCTGCTTTATGTTGTTCTGGTAATGCTCTGTGGTCAAGGCACTGCTCACCAACTCCTCTGTGGTTTGTGGCCTATGTATGCCACCAGCCACGTTCACTGCTATCTCTGGCCTCAGCATCTTGAGCATCAACCGGATTCGTTCCTTCTCTGTGCTGACTAGCTCTGGGCATAGACGAGCCAACCTGTTGAATTTCTTCACGGCTTCCTCAACTGAAAGGTTGCCCTGACGAAACTCAGTGAACTCGTCGTAGTGGCGGTTTGTAACCCGTATGTGAAAGAACTCCTCGAAGAATTCCTTCTCGAAGTCAGCCCATGTCATCTCACTGGGCGCTTCGTTCTGATTCTTTCCCACCACATGCGTGCGTCTCCTGTCAGGCAGAAGGAGGCACACTTCACCTTCTCGTGTTCTGGCCAGTCCAGAAGCTCCATCGTGCTCTCCAGTGTTTTGAACCAGGCTTGTGCATCCCATGGTTCACTAGTGCCTGAGAAGTTCTCTGGCTTGACCCGCTGCCACTGGATCAGATAGGCTTCCTTTCTTGGCTCAGCTGCTGGTTAGGCTGGACTGGTGGAACCTCTAAGACTACTAGAGTCGCTGATTTGGTTCCGGGGTAACTGGTATTCTGCTGTTTAGTGTGGCTATTCAGCTAGTTGCTGCTGTAAATGAGCCACTAATGCTGTAAGGTCAGGAGGAGGCACTGAACTGCCTGCCTCTTGCTGGGGCTCAGTAGCTAGTGCCCTTCTAGCTGGGCGTCCTCGTGCCATTTCTAAAGACATAGAGAACATAACATAACTAAGGTAATTGCAGTTATATAACTACTGATATCATGTTAAAAGACTAGCACAGACTAACAGGCAATAGACATATAAACATGAACTGTAACTAGAAAGCAAGAAACAATAAAGAGAGTAGAGGTATCCTTACTTGGAAGCTGCAGGTACAATGCTGATGTGTGTGTAGGAAGTATGGAATACTGCTCTGATACCACTCTGTAACGTCCCGCCTTCTACTACTAGGCTGTAAGGTCGAATCGCTACAGTTATGCTGTGCTATACTGTGCGGAAAGCTGGGCTAATTAAAAATTTTTGCTAAACTATTAACTTCGGATCGATCCACAGACCGATCTACTGATACTGGTACGGTAGGAAACTCCGGATCGTTCAACCGACCGATCCATAACTAGGCTGTAATTCTGTACGCTGCTGGATCGGTCTGCCGACCGATCCAGCCGGCCCCTGATCGGTCTGCTGACCGATCAGTGAACCGCGATCCAGCTCCTGATCGATCCACGGATCGATCAGGGAACGAACAGAAAGTTTCTGTTCGCAGAAACCAGATCGCTGATCGGTCTACCGACCGATCAGAGGCTTCCCAGCTCCTGATCGATCCACAGATCGATCAGAATACGAACAGAAAGTTGCTGTTCGCAGAAATCAGGTCCCTGATCGGTCTACCGACCGATCAGAGACTCCCTGATCGGTCTGCTGACCGATCAGGGGTTTCTGATTTCAGGCTGAAACTCTGATTTCAGCAGATTTCGTGCCAAAATCAGTGAAACACTCTACAAATGCTAATAACTATTCTATCATGCATTGGGTAACATTCAAGACATAATATTAAGCATGTTCACTAGTTCATACCATTAACCATACCAGGATGCGAAGCATAAGGGAAAAGAGACCAGACTTTAATAACTATACTTGCTACAAGTTCTAATGCGTAGTAAAATAAAACTAGATCCCTAGGATCTTCATTCCAGTTCCTGCCACACACACTATCCTTTGCATTGTCCTCCAGCCTCCACTGCTAGTCCATCTTTCCTTTACCTTTATCTGCAGTATAAGGAAAAGTAGAATCTGTAAGCTTAAAGCTTAGTAAGAAACCATCTACCTCACAAAAACATGCAACGATGCAAATATGATTTTAAATCATGCTATTTGAAAAGAACATACTGAATATGCAAGCATGGCATGGCATGGTATCGTACAAAGCATGGCATAACATAAGCTGAACATAAGCTATCATAAGGTATAAACAAGGAAGAGCTAAACTGAAGCTAATCTGATATTGAAATCAACCTCAACTAATATAACAAGTTTTGAGTTTTGAAAACTATTTCATAGTAAGTGAAAATACATAATCATGTTGTTTGGGCCCGGCAACTGTACTTGCTGTGCGCGCATCCCTAACTAGACCCGAGTTTGCAAGTCCCGAATTTAGTAGGGTTAACTAGGTTATCTAAACCTAGGGACGACTGTGGGAGTCCAACCCAATGGATATCTGATCCAGTACAGTGCCACTGAAAATAAAATACTGAATATAGCTAACTGTTCTATCTTGCTGATTCTAGGTTATCTGAACCTAGAGCTAGGTTGTCTGAACCTAGAGGCGACTATGGGAGCCCACCCATTGGACCGTAGTCCCATATAAGCTAAAATACACTGATTTACTGTTTTAAACGCTTCTAATGCATTTAACTGAGCTATTAAACATAATTGAGGTGGTATTTAGCTACACTAACATTTTACCGAACACTTGGTGTGCTCCAACTCTCTCCTCTAATAGGGAGGTCACCTCTAGGCACCCGACAACGTCTAGAATCTCCAACTAAAGGAGAACAACGTGTCCGGCCCGTCTAGAGGTGCTCAACTAGATCCCTAATCCTCGAGGAGGGTTTTAACACACCCTAAGTGCCGAAAAAAACTGCATATAGCTAAAACTAATGCGTAGGAAATCAAACGGAGCTATTATACTGCAGGTGAGGGGTTTCTTACCTCCTATTCATAATTTCTTACGATTCTATTAGCTAGAATTCCGGTGGAGATGAACTTCTCGACGATCCGATCACGTCTTCGCGTTCCTCTCGCGGAGAAGAACCTCTTTCGTGTTGGAGTCGTCGCCGGAAGATGAAACTATTGACCTTGGGCTAGGGCGCCGAGAGAAGGAGAGGGAGAGGTGTGGGCGGCGGTGAGGTTTTGGAGAGAAGAAAAGTGGCGTGAGGTGAGGAGGTGCCGAACCAAACTTCTAAAATAAACCAAACCCAACTTAAGTTCTTAATTTATATTAGTTGGATTATTGAACCCAACTCCAATATAAATATAATTGGTTCCTCTTTCTTTCAGCACGGCCCTGCTGGGTTCACCGGTTACTAACATTATCCCGTATACCATAGGTCTCGGGTTCGATTCCCGCCTAAGCTATTTTGCGGTTCTAATTATTTTTGCTGCTTCCGATACTCGGAAAATTCCAGAAAAATATCTAAAAATTCCCGAAAAATCATAGAATAATTCTAAAATAGTTTTGAGAATTTTCGGGCGTTACAATGAACATACACAAAGCTGAGGAGTGCAGTTTCTAAGAGAGGTCCCCTCCAGTGAGCAATAAGAAGTACATTTGTCCTGCACGAGTAAAACTAAAGGTGCAGACTGGAGCATTAACCCTAGGAGGAAAGTCCTGCTTCCATGGGTTCAGTCCACATTAACTAAAATGGGGCCGAGCTAAAGACCTAAAACAAGCGCTTTTTGGGAGGCAACCCAAGGTTTTTCCATTTTAGTTCATTATTCCGTTTATTGTTTTATTTCTCTAGTAAGTTCAGTCGAGCATTGTTCTTATTTCTTTATTTTTGGGTATTCATTTTCAGGATGTGCATAGCCTCCACGAGCTGGCCGTGAGCGTTTCATGTGAATGGAGGTATCAGAGGAGCCAAAACGGCGAAAGGCGAGTCACCGTGCGCTTAAGGGAGTCGGCCGTGTGACCCCACACGGTCGTGTGAATCCAATAGGAGGACAAGGGCCATTGGTCATGCAACCTTGCACGACCGTGTGGCCTGTGCAGAGAAAAGAAGGACACGGACTGTGTCAATTGGCACGGTCGTGCAAGACCACCAGTGAAGAAGGAGACATGGGCCGTGCCAATTGGCACGACCGTGCGATCAAGGCAAAGAAGAAGGAGGCACGACCATGCGATTTTGATCGAGGAGAGAAAAGAGGGGGGTCGTGCCAATTGGCACGGTCGTGCAGAATCACCAAGAGGAGGGCATGCAACCCTACACGGCCCGGCCCGAAATCCCTCTTTATTAGGGCACGGGTGTCCGGAGGCTTGCACGCCCGTGCCACCACCTTCACCCCCTTCCCCATACCTCCTTTCTGATCCTTTCCTCCTCCAACTTCCCAAGGTGCTACCTCCCACTCCTCACGTTCATCTCATTCAAATCTACCTCTCTCGTCATCCGTGATGTCGAACTTCGTCAAAGGGAGCTCTCGTCAAAGGAAAGGAAAAGAGTTGTTGGTTGTCTCAAACGAGGGGAATGCACACTTCAAAGGTATATCGAACAACTTTGATATTACCTTCTCTAATGACGAACAATTGCATCGTTATCATTCTTTATCTAAACGTTCCATTTTGAGCACTAGGTTTATGGACCGAGAAACTTTAGAAGTATTGGGGTTTGGGAATGATATTGATTAGTTGCTTGATAGAATAGGTTGGACTAACGTAATGACCATGAAGTACCCAACTTATCCTTGTTTCATTTTAGAAATTTTAAGCTCCATCATTGTTGATAATGTTCAAGGAGGAGGAAAATTAAAATTTCGTTTATTTAATGATGACTATGAATGAAGTCTTGAGGATTTTAATGTATGCTATGATTTGCCTAGGGATGGAACTTACATAATCCTACCTGCTTTTGAAAATTTAAATTTATGGGAGCAAATTGGTGGATGGTCTTGCACTACAACAAAAACTGTAAACGACAACACCCCTACGACAACGGTTTTAAGAGAAAGCGTTGCGTATTTGCTCAAAGACAACGGTTTTTGCCAAAACCGTTGTCTTTGAACTCCCCATTAAATATAAAAGACAACGGTTTTAGCAAAACTGTTGTCATTGAGCGAGTTTTTTTTAAAACGACAACACTTTTTACAACGGTTTTATAAACCGTTGTCTTTATCCGCGTTTTTAGCAGTTACGACAACAGTTTTGAAAAAAATCGTTGTAATTGAATTTGGTCATTCCCCCCCTTCGTTGTTTTTCTTTCCCTCGCTGTTTTCTTTTTGGCACTGTGTTTTCGCGTTCCCAAACTTAAGCCATTTATCTTTCCCTCTCCTCATACGACGTTGTACTCCTTCTAATTTCCTGGTGAGCGGCGATGTTCTCCAATGGGCTGCCGAAGATCCAGACGCATGGGAGGGAGAAACCAGAGAACGAGATCTGCCACGACGACAGCGCGCCGCCGGTGAAGGCCAAGACCATCGATGAACTGCACTCCCTGCAGAAGAAGAGGTCGGCGTCGACCACCCCCATCAAGGACGGCGCGCAGCAGGGCAATGCTGCCTTCGCCACCATCTCAGAGGAGGAGCGCCAGAAGCTCCAGCTCCAATCCATCAGGTCAATATTTAATCTCCAAATAAACATCTCTTTCTCAATAATAAAAAATGGGGGAAACATCTAGATTCCTTGCTGGATACTGGTGGCACACAACGACGCAGATTTGCTTGTTCTATGTGCGATTCAATGGCCACCACATCCTTCTCCTTCACCTCTATTTCCATCAATAGCCGCTGTTGCTGTTGTACCACTTGCACACCCATCGGTTTCCTTTGTGTTTCCACTCTGCCACCCCCGCCAACCCCTCATCAATTTCTACTGCAGAGTCTCCTAGACCCGCATACTTGATCCAACAAAAGTGCCGCATCGCTGGATTCAAAGGTCGGTTCCCTAATCCCCTCTATTGTAAGCGGGTGATCGATGGATTACTCTTGTTGCAAAGATTAAAACTTTCTATCTGTTTTTAATGAGATTTAAGACGCTTTTGGGGTTTTCGTCTTTCGTATTTCCTCTTTTTGGTGGCTAATAATTTCTTTCCCCCCTTTTTGTGTGTGTGTTTATGTAGTTTTGCCTCTGTGCTGTTGTTGTAACCAGTCGTGGGATTTGTCTTATTTACTAGCTTTACAATCTATTTCCTAACTAAAGCTATTTGGGAATGCATCTCTATAGCACTGTGGGCTTTTGGTATTGAAATATAACAAATTTGCTTCGCAACTGTGGAATTTTGTTTCGAGATGAGTGAGCTTTCTAATTATGCAGCCTCAGACTTCTACCACAATCATGCTGCCTAAAAGTTCATGATCTCTTTCTTTAACTTTTACCAATGGACAAGAACTGTTAGTGTTGTTAAACTTTTTAAATATAAAACATTCTACCATCTAACTTCAATTTTAACTGAAATTTCTATATTAACAGACTGGTGAAGCATACCAATCATAGTTTGGGTGCTTATCAAATAAACTATAGAATGGAAAGTGGAATGAGTAAAAGTAAGGTGAAGCGTCATGTGGGTAAATATGAGCTCGACCACACAATTGGGGAAGGGGCATTTGCAAAAGTTAGGTTTGTAAAGAACATTGAGACCGGGGAACCTGTTGCTATCAAGATCCTTGACAAAGAGAAGGTGCTGAAGCACAAGCTAGTAGAACAAGTATCTTCTAAATCATATTCACAATTTGAGATTCAAAATGCTGCATCTATATATCTATATATATATATATATATATATATATATATATATATATATATATATATATATATAAAGTTAATACAGCTGACCTGTGCTCGGAGGTGAAATACCAAACAACCAAAATACTAGTAATAAAATCTGCTAATGTAAAGTGCTAAGTTTTTTTTACTTTAAGTGCTAAGGAAAATATTGGACAAGTGGTCGTGCTTGATTTTTTTTTTTACTTTAAGATTTAGAGTGAAGATGTGTCTTTTTTTTCCACTCTCCGTCCATTTATCAGAATTTAAGGCAGTAACAAAGCCTTAAATTCTGTTCTTATATTTACGTCTATGCATTTCTTCCTCAGTGCTACTTCTTTTATTAGAAAAAAGAAATCATAGTAGGAGAGACTCCTACCTTATACTGTTATTTTGTTCATCTTCTCGCCCTTCGTCATAATATCTCTACGTTTTCAGCCAACGCACCCAAAGACCAACCTTTTTTGTAAGCTACAAGCCATGTGATTAAGGAGGTAATTATATTGTGTTTACTTTCAACTCTACAATGGAGGCTACGTAGATGTAAAATGGAAGAACTCATGTGGATTTCTCTTTTTAATGTTTTCCTTCTTTTAGTAGTGTTACAAAGATGATTGATGCGGAAGAGATATCCCAATTGTGGAGTCCATTTCTCAATTATCTCATCAAATTAGAGAAGGAGCTGAAATGCTTCATATGGTAGTGTTATTCAGTCATTCTAAGGCTTCAATTCTCTAGCTTCAGTGATAAGAATAATTTTCTTTTCATTTGAGAGTTTATTTAGAATGAAATAATATGTCCTATTATCGTTTATTTTCTTGCAGCAATGGTTTGCTTAGAACACCAAAATTATTACCTTGTAATCACATAGTTTGCAGGTATTTGTGTTCATTTGTGTGTTATTCCAAATCTGATGATAGATAATACTAAATACAAAGTCATTGCTCTGAGCATATTCAACGACTGTATTATCACTCCTTTAACCAGTGAACGTTCTGTTTGCCTTTCTTATCAAAACCCTTTTCGATACGAAGGTATAAATTTGTTACAATTAACAACTTTTACACAGCTCTGAAATTATAAATCATTTCATGTGGTAGCCTTTCTTCTAAATATTTGCAGACACTAGGAATGTTTTTCACGTAGAAAGGATGGTGAGCCTTTTTCAAGAGATGGATGTTGCTATTGGCAGCATTATTCAACATAGACCATCACCTAAAAATGTGCTTATTATGCAAAACTCTCAACTTAGGATGAAACGTCCTAGTTTGTGATGTCTTTAGATGCAACACACTCCAATAAATATTTCACTTGCAGGTGATAAACCACAAGGAGTATATAATGTACAAGATAAATCATGCCATTCACCCCTCTCCAAAAAAGTTTCACTTGTAGGAGATGAACCATCAGAAGTACATAATGGACAAGATAAACCAAGCCATTCGTGCCTCTCTAAAAAAGTTTCACTTGTAGGAGATGAACTGGCAGGAGTACATAATTCACAAGATAAACCAAGCCATTCACTCCTCTCTAAACTTGCAGGAGATAAACCAAGCCATTCACTCCTCTCTAAACTTGCAGGAGATAAACCAAGCCATTCACTCCTCTCTGAAACTGTGCCTGGTATGCAAAATTCTCAACTTAGGATGAAGCGTCCTAGCTTGTGATGTCTGTAGTTGCAACACACTAATAAATTTTCACTTGCAGGTGATAAACCAAGTCATTCACGCCTCACTATGCAAGCACATCTTCGTCCATTTATCACTTGCAGGCACAAGTTTCTAGGAATTGATATGTTCCATTCCTTTAGTTGTATCACCTAGAAGAATCATCAAGGCAGGAGTAGGTATAAAGTTAATTTAGATACTAACCTCACTATGCAAGTTATCGGGACTGCAACGAATGGTGAATGCCTCTTCTTACTGTACACAATGCATTAGTAGCTGATTTTGTTTACATGCTTTGCAGTACCATTCGTGCTCTATTCGACATGAAGATCTACGCATTCTGTTGCTTGAAATAGCGGGTGAGCATCGATAACTCAGATTGCAGATTCAATAATTCAGTGATACTAATATGATCAAACTGTCTTTTGGATAAGACCTTTATAAAGATGCATAGAAATTGTTCTCATAGAATATTTTAAGGGTTTTTTTCGATATATTGTTCTTGATGATGCTTGTTTTTCTTTCTTTGTAGGTTGTTGTATCGACATCCAGAGCATAGGAAATCAATACTTCCATTTGCTTCCATTTGCTCAGTTAGTTGTCTCTCTTCCATTTGCTTTGTTTCTTAATTGAAGAGATAATTGTTATAACAATACTTCTAACAGATAACATTACTTGTTTCCTTGTGTAATTCTAATAGTCGGGTTCTCTAATTGTTTGTTTCCTTGAACCTTCCATAGATTGTTATTTTTTCTCTACAACATAGAGAATTTGCATTAAAGTTCGCATATATATATTTTGAATGTTGATAGTGAACTTAATTGATTTTAATTTCCTTGTCTCTTTTCAACATTTGCCTAGACAAGTTCTTGTCATTTTGTCAATCCTGCCTCTAACTCAACAAGTCTGCATCCTAAATCAATGTTTAGATGCATTTTCTGCAGGTTTAGTTAATTTCTTATTGCCACGAGTATCTTTTAAGAATATTTTTGACTGATTATTTAGAAACTCAATGGCAAGGTCAATGACATTCATTGATCCAATAGACAGGCATAGGCAGAGTAAACTTATTCTGCGAATTTAAATCTATGTGCATAAGTTTTCCAATGGAAGTTACCAAGACAACTCTAAGTTGGTTAAATTGCTTGTATTTTATTAGTTTGCATTGCATTAGTTTGTATTGCATAAGTTACATTCTGAGACTATAAGTTGGTTACATTGCTTGTATTTTATGTAGATTTATATGAATAAATCTAATTCTGGAATTCTGGAAATGAGTGTTGTCCTGAAATTGTTTTATATTAGACCTATGCGAAATCATGGAATTGCTTGTATTGCATAAGTTTGTATTTCATAAGTTAAATTCTGAGACTATAAGTTGGTTATATTGCTTGTATTTTATGTAGATTTATATGAATAAATCTAAATTAAAATTCTGGAATTTTGGTATTGACCGTTGTCATTGAATTGCTTTATATTAGAGCTATGTGAAATCCTGGAATTGCTTGTATTGCATAAGTTTGTATTGCATAAGTTAAATTCTGAGACTATAAGTTGGTTATATTGCTTGTATTTTATGTAGATTTATATGAATAAATCTAAATAAGAATTCTGGAATTCTGGTATTGCTCGTTGTCATGAAATTGTTTTATATTAGAGCTATGTGAAATCCTGGAATTGCTTGTATTGCATAAGTTTGTATTGCATAAGTTTTATTTCTTAGACCATAAGTTGGTTATATTGTTTGTTTTTGTATGTAGATTTATATGAATAAATCTAAATCTGGAATTGATAAGTTTTGTTTAATTTTTCTGTTGCAGGTACACAACTCAGTCAATTCGTGTAGCTTGAGACTTTTGATGCAAGGAGTGAGCTTTGTTAGGTTGTAAATTGCCTTGCTAATATGTAAAAGTTATATGGAGAACAGTACTAGAAAACATGTGATTTATGCATGGTTTGATACTACTCATCTTGTATATGTGTGGCTACAAGATGAATTATATATGGATGTTTATTTTGGATTTAATTTAGTAAATATTTAGTTTTGTATTGGTGGTTTGCTTATATTAAAATAAGATTGGTTGTTTGGTATTAATGAACATTAAAGACAACAGTTAAAAATGTTGTAAAAACTAGGTAAACCACAACGAAATTTTTTTGTAAAAAGTGATAAAAGACAACGGTTTTATCCATTGTAAAATATATTAAAACTATTGTAAAAAAAAACAATACGTTTCAAATATTATCTACTACAACAGTTTATATCTGTTGTAAAAAATGTCTACCACAACGATTTATTTCTGTTGTTGAAATTATCTACCACAACGGTTTTAAAATGTTGTCGTATCCTTCGTAGCCAAATTTTGGGCATATAAATAACAACGGATAAAAACCGTTGTCAAATGTCTACAAAGACAACGGATTCAAAACCGTTGTCGTAGGGCAATACATTCTACAACACCCTCAGTTACAACAGTTTTTTGACTCTACGACAACGGATAATATCCGTTGTCGTTTGCAGTTTTTGTTGTAGTGTTGCTTTAATCCACATGTTTCTAATGGTAGTAATATCATTAACCCAATTTTTCGATATGTCCATATGATGATGAGGAACACGATATTTGGAAGGGGCGGTAAAGAAGGAATTGTAAGACTTTCAGACTTGTATTATTTATAAGCAATGATAGAAAATGTGTCTATTAATTCTGGATATTTCTTTTTAAGGCACTTGATAACATTAGGGAAGGCTTCTTCCTCTGCCCCATTGTTTTAGGAGGATTGCTTACTCATATTGCATTAATACTAGGTTATGATCTGAGTGGTCTTGAAATGATTGAAAATGTTAATCGAATGGATTTAAATTTCTGTTTAACCACTCGTTTGATTCACCGAGAAGAATATGGGTATAGTCTTGTTATTAAGGATAGTTTTCCCCTTAGATTGCCCAACCCGGCTTTGACCACGATCCATGTTAAGGAGAATTGGTGTTTGACTTTAGCAAAGCAACATATTAATCCACCTCCAACTTCCCTTCCTAGAAATATGCCTTCGGTTAGTCGAGATATTTTACGATTCGATTTCCAAGAATTTCGCCCTATCATTGACTCTCTTCATCACGACTTAGAACAAAATAATGGATTGCTTACTAGAAACATTTGCATGAAGGATGAGTGATTTAAGTGTTTGCAGGAGTGTTTTAAGAGTGAGAGAGAGTTATGCACACGAATGCTTGAATTTATAGAGCCTCATAGAAAAAGAATGGTTTGGAACAAAGATTTTAGGTGGTATATGAGGAACTTTCAGAGTAATATTGATAAGTTGTTCGCATATCATAAATAGGTAAGGGACCTGAGATGGGTAGTTGAGACTTATCCTGAGCTTCCAGATCTCCTTGACCTTCAGCCTCATCGACCATTTTGATTTCATCGGGACGATGAAAAGTTTATGTCTGGGGGGGGGGGGGTGTTGTGTCTGCACAACCTAAGTCGAGTCGAGTTTTTTTTTTCTTTCTGTATATTTTATTAGTTTATTTTGTTTATTCGTATTTTATTAGTTTCATATTTCTACTTGTATCTCATATGCACTTTCTTACTTGTAGTTCTTCATCGTTTTTTTTTTAAAATAAAAAAATAGTTTTGAAGCATATTTGAGAACATCAAACCTACTACTTTGCTAACTTGTCCGATAGCAAAATGTCTAGCATTTTCTTAGTTTATGTGTTGTCAAAATAGTGTTAGTATGTTTGGTGTATCTCCTTTCTCTATCTTTAGTAGCATGAAATAAGCTAAGTATTGTATGGAGTTTGGTATAAGTCTTGGCCTAACCTTAAGGATCTTATTTTCACTACACTTAAGTACTTAAGCTTGAATAGTAGAAATATTTTTGAAATAGTTATGATTCATCCAAATTATTTAGTACTTTTGTTCCCATGATGATTTCTTATTTACATTTTGGTTACTGGATGACCTCAGATCATGGAAGCTCATTTGGAAAAAATCTAAATCTCAATATATGCATCTCGCATTTGTGATTAGTGCTACACCTCTATAGCACCAAAAAAAAAATGAATAAGGGATAAAAAATAGTTGTCGTGAGTGGAAACTAATAATTTACCCCTTTGAGATCGAGTTAGGTTACTGGGGAAATAAATGTTATATTTTTCTTGATTCTGAGTAGTATCCTTTGAGGCCTTGTGTAATTTAAGGAAAACGAACCAAGTGTGCGTAGGTACTCTTATCACCGGGAACATTAGGAACTCAATTGTATGACGACTTAACTAAGACAGAGAATTGAAACTTGAAGAGTTTGAGTTACTTATTGCACCGAGCACAAAGAACTTATGCTTAGGCCATACTTAGGTTACTCCACAATCGTGCTTATCAATGAAACTAGTTGATAGAGTTAGGCGAATGCACTAAGGATTATGAAACACTGCAGGAACTCATGAAAATAGGTTGTAGCGTTTTGCTTGAGGACAAGCAAAGGTTCAAGTCTGGGGGTGTGATGTGCGTAAATATTATGATCATTTATGCATATTTTAATGCACATTCACTTGCTTATAGCGTATATATTCTTTGCATGATCATCTTTTTTATCATATACTCATCATAAATACTCTTTTGTTCAGAGATCTACTCTTTGTTTGATTTTGTGTTGACAGGGACAACTTTTGGAGCAAAAATAATGATTGTCGATGCACCAGAATGAGGCAGAGAACACGGTCGTGCAACCTCACACAACTGTGTGGCCAAATAGAGGAAGGACAGTGCACGACCATGCAACTCTGGCACGGCCGTGCGACCAAACAGAGGTGGATCCGGGCATGGCTGTGCAAACCTGCACGACCATGCCACCTACGACAACAACCAAGCCATACATAGTCGTGCGATCCTACACGGTCGTGTCCTAGGAGTGGAGCACCAGATCCACACGGCCGTGCTAATTAGCACGACCGTGTAGCATGGCCAGAAGCAAAATAAGGCACGGTCATGCCGCGACGTCGTACCCTAGCCTATAAAAAGGGTTCTAACCCTTCTCCTCAGGGGGAAGTGAGCCGTAAAAGGGAGAATTACCTTGGTGCCATTCCACGCCGTCCAAGACCTCCATCCAGTGATCCTTTATCACCACATCAACTCCAGAAGCAAAGGATTGGATCCAAAGATCACTCGTCGTCATTGGATAAGCATCCTTTCTCTTTCTCTCTTCTTATTTGAGGATTGTAATCTTGATTACATTATGTCTTCAGGGTTTCTCCATCATCTATGGAGTAGATTCCTTGTTCTAGGATTAAGGAGTAGTTGTGGATTGGTTTTGATGTAAGACTCATATTTATGTCTTTATTCATTGGATGATTTCACTTGCTTTGTTTCAACTACTATGCATGAGACTTGTTGCTAGATTTCCATATCGTATTAGTTGATTGTGTAGGAATTGCTAACCTCGTAGAGAGAGTATCCTATATCGTATACCTGAGGGGCCCTAGTGACAGGGGTAACCCGTTCACGGACATCTAGGGTATTTCCTTGAAAGGAGAGACAACTTCTCTATAAGAAAGTAAGAGACCAAACCAAGCCCTTATTTCTATCCTTAATGACACCAATTAGAGTTGCGTTCTTGTGATCTACCGAGATGCCCTAGTGACATGAGTTAACCGTAACAGGATTTCACAGGGACCTTCTCTATTTATTGCTTAAGGATGGTTGCTTTAGCTTCCGGCGAATGCATGTTGACGGATAATGAGTAAAGGAGAGAAAGTGATACATTAATACCGCCACAATGAAACCGAACTCCTAGAACTCTTCATAAACCAAGTTAATTACTCTCTCTTAACTAGTTCTCGTTTCCGCTTCCCAATCTCTTTTCTTTAGATAACTTACAATCATCGGTAGTTTAGCTAATCCTAAGTAAACCATTATTAGTGCTTATAACCAGTCCTCGTGAGATCGATAATCTTTATTACTGACGACGAATCCGTGCACTTGCGGAATCGTAACAGGGGGGGTGAATAGCGTGTTAAGAATTCAAGAATAAGATCGAGTACGCAGCGGAAAAATCGAAAATAGAACAATGCTAACACAAGTAATTTTTTACTTGGTTCGGAGCCTTCATCGACTCCCACTCCAAGGCCCGCACTTGTTGAGTGCTTTCGTTGGACAATCCACTAGCAATTCGAAAGAGTAGTTACAGAATGAAAGTACAGGAATGCTAAAAGAAATGAAGTACCGACAATAATTAAGAAATGAAAAAGACATCGTATTTATCGGAGAAGCTTCAGCGTCGCAGGAGCACAATACGGCAGAGCAAGCGTTGGAAGGCTTTGTTGTCAGTTGGTTCTTTGCTCCAGGGTGCATCCTCCTTATATATGAGGCTCCGGGCACCCAGATCCCTTCCGGGTGCCTGGAGTGTGACGTAGCTCGGCCAATCATGAAGCTCTATGTGGCGACGCGACGAGGGGATAAAGTTTGCATTCTGGGCACCTGGACTCCTTCCGAGTGCCCGAACCTCTGTTTTCCAGCAACCTGCAAGAAAACGTTAGTCCGAGGTAAAATGCAAAACTATCCAGCAAAACAAAGTGTTAGCATAGTACAGTTATAATAATAAAAAATAGTAATTAGATTCCATCTCACCAAGACCAGAATCTAGTCAAGATCTCAACTTAGAGTTTTGAAATGGTTTTAAGTTGGATCGGCGCCTAAGTTCCCTTCCTGGGAACGCATCCTCACAGTCACTCCTCTCTAGTGACTTACCTCAACTTACCTGCCAGACGTTTGGTCAGCCCGTCGACCCATCTGGACTTCGTGCCAAACATCCGATCATCCCATCGACCTGTTTAGACTTTGTGCCAGCTATCTAGTCGGCCCGTCGACCTAGCTGGGCTTCGTGCCAAACATTCGGTCAGCCCCGTCGATCTATCTGGACTTTGTGCCAGCTATCCGGTCGACCCGTTGACCTAGTTGGGCTTCTTCTGCATACTTGCTCACATTATTAGATTATAATGAAACTAACTTAACCTACTTTATCATTCATCAAAACTTGATTTAGACAATTAGTGCTAACCGGACCAACACATGACTCATTATGTTACCATAATAAAACTTAAAGAAACATAGGCATAAAATTTTAACATATGATTCACTGAGTCATCTTATTAGAAAGCAAGAAAAACATAGATATAACTAGAATAAAAATTTAAAACACATAAAATTAACATGTGACTCATTAAATTATCATGATGAGGAGCATAGAAGAAATATATGAGTAACTAAACCCAACATCCGAAATCCCTAAGATCCAAATCTACACATGACATAAAGTAATCATAAACTTGGGTTAAATTTTATGGTATTAAGATTTCTAGGAGTTAAACCTAACTTAACCTTCAAAGGTATCTCCACTAGTGTTCATCATCATGTCCAAAATCGGGTCTTCACATCCCACCCTCCTTATTGGAAGTTTTATCCTCGAAACTTGTACTCGCTTGATCTTCAAAGAGATATGAGTAATGTTTGCGCATCTTTTCCTCGGGTTCCCAGGTAACCTCCCTTTCAGTGTGATTGGACCATTGTACTTTGACGTACGGGATGGTTCTTCGTCTAAGTACTTGATCCTCAATGTCAATAATTCAAATGAGAACTTCTTCATACTTCAATTCTTTATTCAAGTTCCCTTCGACTAGTAGTGGTCCAGTTTCCAAAATATGGCTCGGGTCTACAATGTATCTTCTTAGTTGGGAGACATGAAAAACATTATGAATCCTTGACATATCCAGTGGTAATGCCAGTCTGTAAGCTAGTGATCCCACTTTCTCCAAAATTTCGAATGGCCCTACATATCTAGGATTAAGTTTCTTAGCTTTATTGAATCGAACTACTCCCTTCATTGGCAAAATCTTTATATAGGCCTTATCACCTATTTCAAATTACACTGGTCTTCTTTTTAAATCAACCCAACTTTTCTCTCGATCTTGAGCAGCTTAAGTCATTCCTTAACGACAGTTACTTTTTCTACCATGGTTTGGATAAGCTCAGGTTTAGTGATAGATTTTTCTCCTACTTCATCCCAATATAGAGGTGACCGACACTTGCGCCCATATAGAGCCTCGTATGGGGCCATTCCAATGCTGCTATGATAATTGTTATTATAAGGAAACTCGATTAAGGGCAGGTACTCACTCCAATTACTGCTGAAGTCCAAAGCACATGCTCTTAGCATGTCTTCGAGTGTCTGTATTGTCCTCTCAGTTTGGCCATCAACCTGATGGTGATAAGCCGTGCTGAGAGTGACCTTAGTCCCCATAGCTTTTTGAAAATTTTGCCAGAAATGGGTCACAAATCTTGGTTCTCTGTCAGATAGTATGCTTGTTGGAACTCCATACAGCCACACAATTTTGTCCATATATAGAGTAGCCAACTTATCCAGATTATAATTCAAGCGAATGGGTAGGAAGTGTGCAGATTTTGTGAGTCTATCCACCACTACCCATATCCCATCATGACTTTGTCTTGACTTTGGTAATCCCACCACAAAGTCCATGGAAATGTGCTCCCATTTCCACTCTAGAATCTCTAAAGGTTCAAGAAGTCCTCCAGGTCGTTGGTGTTCTACTTTGATCTGTTGGCATACTAGGCACGTAGAGACGAATTCCCCAACATCCTTCTTCATTCTGCTCCACTAGAAGTTCTTCTTCAAATCTCTATACATCTTTGTACTACCAGGGTGGACCGAGAATTTTGATTTGTGGGCCTCAAACATTACTTCTTGTCGAAGATTATCAATGTCAGGCACCCACAACCTTCCTTTCATCCATAAGATCCCGCTATCATTTATTTGAAGATCAGGTGATTTTCCTTTTTTTGATCTGCTCTGTAAGTCTTGCTAATGCCGGATCTTGCTTCTGCTTCAACTTGATTATTTCTCGAAGGCATGGTTGTGCTGAGAGTTATGCCAAAATTGTCTTGCCCATACTCTTCCGACTTAATGCATCAGCTACCTTGTTTGCTTTGCCTGGGTGGTAGCTTATTATTAAGTCATAATCCTTTAAGAGCTCAACCCATCGTCATTGCCTCATGTTTAATTCTTTCTGCATAAATAGATACTTGAGACTCTGATGATTTGTAAACACTTCGCACCTGGCACCATATAGGCAGTGTCTTTAAATTTTTAAAGCAAATACTACTGCAGCTAGTTCGAGGTCATGTGTTGGATAGTTTTGCTCATATGGTTTTAGTTGTCATGAAGTGTAAGCAATAACCCTTCCCTCTTGCATGAGGACGCACCCCAAACCTCCTTTTAATGCATCACTATAAATAGTGAAATCCTTATCCTCTGCAGGTAGTACTAGTACTGGTGTAGATGCAAGCTTTTTCTTCAAGGTTACAAAACTCTTCTCACATTCTTCACTCTAGTTAAATTTAGAGTTCTTTTGTATGAGCTTAGTGAGAGGTATAGCTATCGAGGAAAATCCTTCAACGAATTTTTGATAATAGCTAGTTAACCCCAAAAATCTTCAAATCTCTATTACTGTCTTTGGTCTTGACCAGTCTAAAATTGCTTCCACTTTCTTGGGGTCTACAGAAATACCTGCTTCGAAGATTATGTGACCAAAGAAGGTGACACTTTTTAACCAAAATTCACACTTCTTGAATTTGACATATAGTTCCTCATCTCTCAGTGTCTGAAGGGTAAGGCGAAGGTGCTCTTTGTGATCTTCTTCACTAGTTGAATATACGAGGATGTCGTCTAATCCTGTCTGAGAAGCTGACCGTGAAGGAGATCCGGCAGAAGGAAACCCACCGTACTGATGAAGAATAATGCCGGTAGAACCTCGACCCGAGAAACCCAAAGCGGATCGGCAGAAAACCAGAGTCACTGAAGGAAATCTGATAAGTAGGAAGAAATCCCCGTCCAGATAGGAGAAAGTCGAACTCCCAAGCTCCCGAGGCTCCCTGTGCACAAGAGACCAGCCAACGCTATCGTCAGTGACCTAAGACCGGGGTGGGAATCCCTGGCTAGGCCCTTCGACGCTCAAGTTAGTGATCTCTCTTGATGTCAAGGAAGGAAGAAGAAAGAAGATGAACAGTAGCCAGAAAATTAGGGTTGTGAAAGTACACAATGATGTGAACTTACCTAGCCAACGGAGAGGATTCCCCCTTTTATACCACTTCATGTAACCTCCGTAGCCATGAAGTGGACCCCGGTTTGTTAGAGTTCGTTATGAGATGATGTCAGCTGCGCACTTGCGGAAGATAATTTTTAAGGAATCTTTTTTGTACCCCAGATGTACCTTCTTTGTCGTTTAGCGCCTGCAAGACAAGCTGAAAGCATATTTCCCGCCAAAATATATATTCTTTATCATGAATTATTCGATATATTCATGTATGATTCTTCCTCATGTGACTTCTATTTGTATCTTTGTTGTGTCAAAAAAAAAATATTTTATTCAACATGTTTCTAAGGTATTCATTGAAGGAACTGTGTGGGTTCTTTACTCGAAAGAACCCTCTTGACCGATATTGGTCTATCTTTGCTCTGGAGTATATCTCGGTCGTTATTGGCTTACCTTCATACGGCAGACATGTATCGACCGATATTGGCCTACCTTCGTTCGGCAGGCATGTATCGGCCGATATTGGTCTATCTTTGCTCTGGAGTATGTATCGGTCGTTAGTGGCTTACCTTCATACAGCAGGCATGTATCAACCGATATTGGCTTACCTTCGCTCGGCAGGCATGTATCGGTCGATATTGGCCTACCTTCATACGACAGGCATGTATCGACCGATATTGGCCTACCTTCGTTCGGCAGGCATGTATCGACCGATATTGACCTACCTTTGTTCCGAAAGTATGTCTTGGCCGTTATTGCCCTACCTTCATACGACAGACATGTATCGACCGATATTGGCCTACATTCATTCGGCAGGCATGTATCGACCGATATTGGTCTATCTTTGCTCTGGAGGTATGTCCCGACCAATATTGGCTTACCTCCTTTGACTCTTTCTTCCTTTTCTTTCCTCATCTGAAGACCCTTAAAACCTAACCCATATCACTAGCCTTCCCCTTAAGTCTAGTCGAAGGAGGTGTAGACGACTGACTAGACATAAGTATGGTCTTGTCTTTTCCTACCCGTGACTCTGCTCCAGATTTTGAAATGACCTCACAGATTTTGTGTACCACTGTCTTAATAAATTAAGTATAGCAATCCTGTGAGCCTTTTTCTCCTTTAAATAGGGCTACAACCTTCTCTTCACCCACAACCCCTCTCAGTTCTTTTTCTTCTTTGCCACTTTTTGTTGCTAAGGCCATGGTCGTGGATCCTCCTTTTTGGAGGCAACTTTTGTTGGACCAGGTGAGATCTATATATGAGATTTTTGGGATTTTTGCTCCGGCTACTCCAGGGGTTCAAGGGATCATCTTAAGAGAGGAAGCTTCACAGTTCAAATCTTCTATCCAAAGATGCAGGTGCTCTGAAGGACCCAAGAAACTTCAGAGAAATTTTTACTACTTATAGGGGGGCAGCCAAATGACCCATGGGTGTTGTGTGAAGGGCACAACACATGTTACCCTTGGGCTAAACTTGATTGCTCCACTCGCTGAGCTCATATGGCTTGAGAGGGGAAGTGGTTTTTACATTTACTTTTCCATCATGGAATGAATCAATGTTCCCCTGTCTCGTTGCCCTTGAGCTTTTTTGTTTTTTGTTGCTTTCTTCGTCCAGGGCAAAATATTGCCTATTATGTGCCTTGGCAAGCTCAAACGAAGTGGGCTATTTCCATCTCCGCTCCATGGTAAGTTTGAATCCAGTGGTGATTGAAATTTTCTGAGTGCTATAAGAGTTTATGCTTGTAATATTTGTTTTCTATTTGAGGTTTGCTGTTCCTGAGGAAATGTGACGCTACGTATTTGATCAGATTCTAAGTGTAAAGACAAATTTTTGTATCTAATCAAAGGCTTTTACTGAATCCCTATATTATTTACAATGTGGTGTTGTGTTCATCATTTCTTCATGTATCCTATGTATCATTTATCCTATCTGAGGTTATCTTATAGTTTGATATTATAACCAATGTTATATCAACTGGTGTTATCTTATTGACTGACGTCAATATCATACTTACCTAATATAACCACAATTGCCCTTGTTAATATAAAAAATATTTTCAATAAATACTAAGTCATATTCTACAAGGACAGAGTAAAATTTGTTACTCCTCTAAACTTTTACTCTTAAAATATTTTTGTCTTTAGCTCGGGTATGGTCAAAAAGTTCTGTCTTTTCCAGTTTATTATGCCCAGCCGTTCACGTCTTCTTTCGAAACTTTCTAATTGGTGATTGGCTTTCCATCGGGTGAGAGAATGTTCGAGGCACTACCAACCCCCTTGCGATCTGGTCTGTCACATCCGATGTAAATGACCTGACACTTACCTTTTCCGGCCACCACGTCGCGCAAACCACTCGCTCTTTTCCCCTGATCCTTAGCATCCGTTGGACTAGAAATCATTTTATTTTGTCTATAGTGGTATATTTCTCGAACCCTAAACCCTTCATCTTCTTCTCAACCTCATTTCTCCTCTGGCACCATTCTCTTGTTGCCGTCTGCAACCGAAAAAACTTCGTATATGCTACTTCTTGACGTTCCTCTTTATTGCCCCCAGTAAGTAATCTATTGTTTCCCTAGCTTATACCTTTGTCCATGGTTGAGGAAGCAATTGCTCCTTGGTATGTCCATATGTCTTCTATCTTTGATAAGAATGCTAGATTATCCATCCGTCGTCAATATGAAATTCCTAAGGGATATAGAATCATAATCCCAACATCAAATGATCGACCTCATCATCCTCCTGATAACTGCGTGACTTTTTTCAGGGATCAGTTGATAGGGGGTTTAAGGTTCCCTATCCCCTCTTTCTTGATTGAAATAAGTCAATATTTCGACATCCCCCTACAACAATTTGCACCTAATGCTTTTCGTTATCTATGTGGCACTTACATGCTTTTCCGTTTACGAGACATTCCTCCTACTCCTCAGAATTTCTTCATGTTTGCCTACCCCAAACTCTCTGAGCCTGGTGTTTTCTTGTTCCAGTCGCGAACTAAAATGGTTCTTTTTGGTGATATGCCATCGTCTCTCAAGGCCTGGAAATCCCGTTTTTTCTTCCTAAAGTTTCCCGGACCCATACCTTGGTATCATGCTTGGAAATCCTTCTCACCTCCTTTGCCTGATGTTAGAGAGCTTCATCTGCTTCCCTCTTTTCCCGTTTATTGTGAGAAGCTACTAGGTCATCGGCTCTCTATTTCAAAATGGTTGAAAGTTGAACTTCTGTATCTATTTGGCTTAAGCCCCGTCAAACCTGATACCCCTATTTCCTTAGGTAACATCTTGCCCCTTCTTTACTGCTTTTAATTACCTAAACCGTTTCTTCTTTTCATACAATGGAGAACTTCTATGATGCTTTGATCAATGACGAACTACATGTGGAGGAGGACCTACTTCGTGCTAAGGAGGCTGAATTCCTAGCTGCTCTGGCCCCTCCCCCTGTAAGTGAAGGGCCAACTATTTTAGCCAAAGTGCCTAGCTCATCGGGGCTTCATGAGGCTCCAGGAGGTTCTTCTAGGGATCTTGCTGCGCAGATCCTCCCTGATCCTGCTTCCACTATTCCGTCTCCCGCAGCTGTTGCTGTCTCCTCATCTGCCTCTATTCCTCTTATTGAGCTTACATCCCCTGGTAGCTCTGATAAACCCATAACTGAAATTTCTACGGGCAAGCGTCCGGGACGCAAGCTAACCAGGGCTCCTCCTCCAAAAGGAGGCTCATTCTTTCTGCCGATGAGCTAGCTTCAGAAGATTTTGTGTCAACTGGTCTTCTTTCCGATGAGCCCACATTAGCAGAACTTTATCCTTCCTTAAATTTTCCTACCTCTCCTTTTCCTAAAACTAGTACTTCTGGTGATGTTTCTTTTACTTTTCCTTTGTCTATTCCGACTTCAGGATCTTTACCCTCTTCGCCTTCTTCTTACTTGGTTTTTGCTCCACCATCTATCCCTACTTCTTCCTTCTCAGCTGGCTCTTCTACCATTCCTGTCCTCCCCATATTACTGGGGGGTTCTTTTGCTAATTCTTGGGATGAGGTTCATCCCCTTTTTGAGGGGCTTTCCATCCCTGAAGCGATTGACCGCTTTTCTCAAAAAGAGAATAAGGTATGATTATATACTCCTACTTTTTGTTTCTGAAATACTATCTCACAGTTTTGAATATGCTCCCAGTGGTGGCTAGAGAACATGAGTTTCTCTCGACTATTACACATCTTATACACTGAGAACGAAAAATTGAAATCGGAGAACAAAAGGCTGTAACAGCAAGTTACCGAACTGTCTTCTGCCGAATTTTCTGCTGCCGGCAAGAAGCAACTTGAAACTCAAATTGAGAGTCTTGAAGCCCAATTCAAATTGGTTACGGACCTCAATCAAGAGTTGACCTCAAAACTTGGCAAGTTAAAAGATAATTATGAAGCAGAGTTGAGTGAGAAGTTGAAGGCCTTGCAATTGAAAGAAAACGAGGTGGCATCTCTAAACAGTTCCCTTGATTTAACCAAAGCCGAGGTTACTGCTAGGGAAAATGAATTAAAAACCTCTCAGATGGCGTTAGTGGTCTATAAGGAGCATGAAGATGTTCGTTACAAAGAACGAGCTACTGCCATGATTGAGTCTAATGAATTCAACCGACAGATTGTGAGATCCATCTTGTCTGCTTTTACTGCAGGGGCCAAAGGAGCTATTCGACAATTGGAAGAGGAGGGCTACTTAGCGCGCGTTCCTCCTCTCAATTTCCTGAACCGTCGCAGACTCATTGAAGAAAGGCCTCCTGATTTGTACCCAAAACTAACTCTAACTTAATTTCTGGTTATTGTAAAAAAGGGGGATCGAGACTTTGCCATGATCCTCCGACAAACTTATGTGGTTCTGAACGGTATCTCTGGATTGCTAATCTTACTTTATCTTTAGATAATTTGTCGGTTTCATGTAAATGTACCAAATGTCACTTGGAGTATCCATGCTCAATCTTTCCCTACGACTAATTCTCCAATAACCTGGCCGATATATAAGTACCGCCCGATATTTCGATGAGACTTCCGATATCGGTCGATTTATCTTAATCGACCGATTTACCTCCTTGTCAGGTCTTATGGGTATTAACATTACACATCCTATGCGATGGCTTATACTGCGTCTTTAGTCAACGGATCTGGGTTACTTTTTGTCCCGATCGATTTATCAGGATGGTTCGATTTAACCCAGTTTCACATATTGATTAATATCCGATGCTCAACTTATATTATACTACACCCATGCTTTGAGCCTATGCTTATAATACTAATTTTGGCTTTGTCTTTATGAAGTCTCTTCAAAAATTACTTTTAAGGAAACTTTACACCTTTTCCGAGGAAGTTTATTTGACTTCATCTATTTCCCTTGATTTTATTCTCTGATATTATTACCTATTTATGACGATTGACATTCTAAGCACCTTTTATTCTCCTTTTCCCTTTCGTCTCTTCTGTTTAGAGGTTTTAGCACAGGACCAGAAGAGGGACAAGGGTTTACGGAATCTTCTTCTGCTTCCTTCTATTCATCTTTTCACTTCTCAATTCCTTTTCTTTTAACCCCTTCTCTCTATGGCGGTTTCTTCTCCGGCGTGGTTCCTCTCGTGTTCTTCCAACCTCATAGATACAGAAGAAGTGGACCTACAGGCAACTTATGGTTTTCCCTCTTACATTATCCGTCCTGCTTCTCATGAGGGTCCTCACCTTCCTCCCTTAGGATGCATCTCCATCTTCAGGGACCAAGTCTTGCAAGGTTTCAGATTTCCCCTTTACCCTTTCTTTTGTGAGGTTAGTCGTTATTTTGCTATCCCGCTCAACCAGTTCGTCCCTCAATCCTTTTCCATTCTAATAGGCTTCGTTAGAGTATCCAAACTGTTAGATTTCCCGCTGTCTCCTCGTCTTTTCCATCACTTCTTCATCCCTCGTCGGGTAGATGTTGGTGTTTTTAAGTTTCAGTCTCGTCCCAAGGCCATTCTGTTTAATCGCATTCCCCCTCAAGGTGAATGGTATAAAAATTTTTTTTTATATGCGTCTTCCCTCTCCTCCTCCATTTCCTATTGAATGAATACATGACCTACCCCCGCTTCCTGACACTCATGGTCTTTTCAATGATCCCTCTGTCGCGTCCGCTCTACCTAAACTGTGAGGGGCAAAGTTCAGTTTGCCGTATCTGATCGAAGAGGGTTTGATGTTTCCTTTCGGGATAGGCCACATTGACACTCCCTTGGACAGTTCCTTTGGTAGGTATAATTATTTTGTCTTGCCTATACTAATTAGCGTATCCTTTTTGATAATGGTGTTTGCTATCTATATTGCAGCTGATGCTCTTCTTCCAGCCTTCATGTATAAAAATTCTGCTATGACTAAGTCTTTTATCAATAGCCTTGGGGAAGAATGGTTACATACTCGCCGATTCGATCCTAATCCCTCTACTCTGGGATTGCTTTCAGAGGAAGAACGACGGGCAGAGGCTGCCTCACTTGCCGAAGAGGAAGAAGAAGAGCCTTTTGTTACCTTAGTTCAGAAGCCAAATCTTACTAAAACTTCTCCTTTTAGCGACTTCTTTGGTACTTTTGTGCAAACTCCTCTTATCCCAGCACCCATCTCTCTTGAGAGAGGTAAGGCCCCGACAGCTCCCACTCATCTTATCTCTAATCCTGCTCTTAGGATGATGAGACCTGGCCTGCTTATCCCTTCTTCTTCTATTGTTTCAGCTTCCCCGATTTCTGCTCCTGAGAAGGATGATATTCCTCCTGCGTTTTCTGCTCCTTTGGCATTAGCCTTGCCCCCCTTGGCCTCTAGGTCTCGAGCTAAACGGACGCCTTGTCGGAGATCTTCTCCAAATATTAGTCCTTCAGCTGTTGAATCCCCCTCCCCTGTCTTACCATCGATTCCATCTACTTCTTTTTCTGCTCCTCTTGTTTCTGCTTTTCCTCCTATGGCGTCTTCTTCTTCTTCTCTACCTCCTATGTCCTCCATTCCCCGACCTTTGTTCAGACAAGCTTTGGGTCTTCCTTCTCAATTGGGACGACCCTCTGAACCGTCTAGCTATGGCTCGTTACAACTACAGGGCTTATTAGTTGAATCTTGGTCACAAGGTCAAGAGCAGCTAAGGGGCCTCAGTCTTCCTCATCGAGCTGATTGTCACAGTCGCCAGGCAATAGCGGTAAGCATTTTTGGTTACATGCTATCAATTTTGTCTACTGACTCCTAATTACCTTGCCTTTTTGTTTAGTTACTTGCCTCAAGTTTACAAATTGACCAGCTACTCATAGCTAAAGATCAGGAGAACCAGAAGTTAAAAGCTCAATTGGAAACATTGAGGGTCGCGCCTCCTTCTTCTACTAGTGACCTGCCTCAATTACAAGAGAAGGTGACCTTACAGGATCAACAGCTGGGGATCCTAAAATAAGAGTTGGAAGAATGCCAGGAACTATTAAAAGATAAAGAGCTGGCTAGAAAAACCTTAGAATTACAGGTGGATCGACTGTATTCCGGTCTTCGATTGGAGATCGCTCTAAAAGAGAAAGCTCTCTTAGATGCTTCTCAGAAAAGTCTTATCTTAGAGAAAGTAGAGAAGCTTCATAATGTCTGTCTTTCTGACCAAGCTCAGGACCTGACTTCTCATGATTTCACTATTCTACAGGAACAAGAGCTGAGGAAAGCTCAAGATAACGAATTATCACTGCTCCAGAAGGAATTGGAACAGCTAAGATCGGAGAAGGATGTTTTAAAAGAACAAAACACAAAGCTGCAAGCTGATTTCCAGAATTATAAGGAGCAGGAAAAGAGTTGGTGGGAAGAATGGCGGCAAGCTTACTTACAGTCCCCAGCATTTGCCCGGGAATTTGTTCGCAGGATAGTGGGTGCACTAAATTATTCTGTATCGGGAGTTCTCCAACAGCTAAAAGAGGGTGGATATCTACCCAGGGAACCTCTCATTTCTTTCATAAATCGCCGCAGGCTTAATGAAGAACTACCCTCAGATTTGAAAGGCCCTTTTCCAAATGTTTAAGGAAATTATTCATAAAAACTTGTAAAGTAAGAACTGACAGTGGGAAAAAGTGCAGTTGATACTGAGTAATTAAGTACTTGCAAGGTGTAAGAAAACTTTAACACTTACTTGCTTTTTCTTTATGCTAGTTTAAGAATACCCCTTCCTGACATGCTTTTGATTGCTAAATATAAACTTTATTAGAAAATCCCTTGTTCATCTTTCAGAGTTAAGCCTTGTCTTGATGGATTCTTGCTTAAGTAACATCTGGTATGCTTTGTATCTCCCCGAGGATGAATGATCTTAGTTGAGACTGGATACGGAATTGTATAAAATTATTGATCTTCAGGCTGAGTATAATATCCCAGCCAGATTTTGAATAAAGATTTTCATATATCTGGGCTCCCGTATAGAATCCCTTCTCAATTCCTGCTTAATTAGGCTTCGAAGCTAGGAGATTACCTGATTAATTATGCCTTGCACTAGTTTGAAATCTCTGATTTCTTCTGTGAAAACCTGCCTGATGTATCTCATAGAATTTCCCGATCAGCTCTGGTTTATAGTCTCCGGTTCCTCCTATGAAGACCCGACCGAATTACTTCATAGAATTTCCCGATCGACTTTTTCTCTGGAATAGTTTAGAGTCTCCGGTTCTTCCTATGAAGGCCCGTCCGGGTTACTTCATAGAATTTCCCGATCGACTTTGTTCTGAAATAGTTTAGAGTCTCCGGTTCTTCCTATGAAGGCCCGTTCGGTTTACTTCATAGAATTTCCCGATCGACTTTGCTCTGAAATAGTTTAGAGTCTCCGGTTCTTCCTATGAAGGCCCGTCCGGGTTACTTCATAGAATTTTCTGATCGACTTTGCTCTGGAATAGTTTAGAGTCTCCGGTTCCTCCTATGAAGACCCGACCGAATTACTTCATAGAATTTCCCAATCGACTTTGCTCTGAAATAGTTTAGAGTCCGCGGTTCCTCCTATGAAGACCTGTTCGGGTTACTTCATAGAATTTCCCGATCGACTTTGCTCTGAAATAGTTTAGAGTCTCCGGTTCTTCCTATGAAGGCCCGTCCGGGTTACTTCATAAAATTTCCCAATCGACTTTGCTCTGAAATAGTTTAGAGTCTCCGGTTCCTCCTATGAAGACCCGACCGAATTACTTCATAGAATTTCCCGATCGACTTTGCTCTGAAATAGTTTAGAGTCTCCGGTTCCTCCTATGAAGACCTGTTCGGGTTACTTCATAGAATTTCCCGATCAACTTTGCTCTGAAATAGTTTAGAGTCTCCGGTTCTTCCTATGAAGGCCCGTCCGGGTTACTTCATAGAATTTCCCGATCGACTTTGCTCTGAAATAGTTTAGAGTCTCCGGTTCTTCCTATGAAGGCCCGTCCGGGTTACTTCATAGAATTTCCCGATCGACTTTTTCTCTGGAATAGTTTAGAGTCTCCGGTTCTTCCTATGAAGGCCCGACCGGGTTACTTCATAGAATTCCCCGATTGACTTTGGTTGATACGAAAGTATAATATTTGGACTAACCTCATGTTGGCTCGTAATTCCTTGAGGGGAGCTGAATAGGCCTTTAGGATTTCCCCTTATTTTACTGCTTGAAAAATAGAAAGGAGGCTTCTCTTGATACTTATCAATTTGTATGAACCACATTTATTTCCTGTGTCAATATTTATCTTGCTTGGCTTTCATCAAAAGAAACAAAGTACATAAACTGCAAGTATCTCAATTCACCACTGTGAACATATTTAAAGCAGTAGGATCAAATCAAGCTCGATAGGGTTGCAAATGATTAGCGCTCCAAGGGCGTTCCAACGTTCTTCCTTCGGTATCCTGGAGATAGTATGAGCCTGACGCGAGCTTTTCTATCACTTTATAAGGCCCTCTCCATTGTGGTGCCAACTTACTGACATCTCCCACAGGCTTAACTCGTTTCCAAACAAAATCCCCTACTTGGAAGAATCTGGGGATGACTCTTTTGTTATAATTCTGTCTCATCCGCTGTCGATAAGATATAAGACGAGTAGCAGCTTTATCTCTTATTTCCTCGATCAGGTCCAGCTCCATAAGTCGTCGATCTCTATTATCCTCATCATACAATTGTCTTCTGTCAGACTCTACTCCTACCTCAATGGGGATCACTGCTTCTCCTCCATAGACTAACTGGAAAGGAGTGATTCCTGTATCTTCACGAGGTGTAGTACGATATGCCCAGAGAACACTGGGTAACTCGTCTACCCAGCTACCTCCGACATGATCCAGCTTAGTTTTTAGTCCTCTAATAATCTCCCTATTAGTTACTTCTGCTTGACCATTGCTCTGCGGGTAAGCTACAGAGGTGAAGGCTTGGGTAATCCCATAACTTTGACACCAGTCTAGGATTCTATCGCCTTGAAACTGCCTTCCATTATCAGAGACCAACTTATGAGGAATGCCGAACCTGCAGATTATATTTTTCCATAAGAATTTAATGACCGCGTCTTCTGTAATCCTAGCAAGTGGTTCTGCCTCCACCCATTTAGAGAAATAATCCACAGCCACCAACAAGAACCTCCTCTGCGCAGCAGCCATAGGAAATGGACCCACTATGTCCATACCCCACTGATCAAAGGGACACGAGACTATAGAGGTTCTCAATAACTGGGTAGGGTGATGTAATATATTCTGATGCTTTTGACAAGAAATATAAGTTCTTACCAGTTTAGCGGCATCTTCATGTAGAGTAGGCCAGAAATATCCCGCTAAGAGGATTTTACGAGCCAAAGATCTTCCTCCTATATGACTACCACAAGAACCTTGATGCACCTCCTGTAAAACAAATTGTGTATCTTCTGTGCCCACACATTTTAGCAAGGGTCTGGAAAAAGCCCTTTTATATAATTGCTCCCCCACCATAGTATATTGAGCAGCTCGTTTCTTGAATACCCTGGCTTGTTCTGTATCTTTCGGAAGAAGACCTTGCTGTAAATATAATATGATTTGAGTTCGCCAATCACCCTGAATTTCTATATCGGTTTGTCTCTCAATACAGGAAATTAACAGAGTCTGTTCCACTGGTCGATCAAGACTCCATGGCACTACAGCAGAGGCTAGTTTAGCTAATTCATCTGCCACCTGATTCTCAGATCGAGGAATTTTTTGTATGTTTACGTCTTGGAATTGAGACTTCAACTTATCGAATGCTTCAGCATATAACTTAAGCCTGCCATTATTGATTTCAAAATTACCTGATAATTGTTGAGCTGCTAGCTGAGAATCAGAATATATAAGGACTCGAGCTGCCCCTACATGCCAAGCAGCTTGTAAGCCAGCTATTAAAGCTTCATATTCTGCCTCATTGTTGGTAGCTCTATAGTTCAACCTGATGGAAAGTTGGAGTCTATCTTCTTTCAGGAATATAAGGAGAATACCAATTCCACTGCCCTGTCTAGTTGCAGAGCCATCCACATAAACCTTCCAGGTATCTTCTTCTTCTGGGCCTTGAACCTCTATGATGACATCTGCTAGAGCTTGCGCCTTGATGGCTGAGCGGGGTTGATATTGAATGTCATATTCCCCAAGCTCGGTTGTCCATTTAATTAAGCATCCCGACGCGTCGGGGTTGAGTAATACCCGTCCAAGAGTGCTATTGGTTAAGACAATAATCTCATGTGCTAAGAAATAGGGGCGCAACCTCCGAGCAGTCAATATTAGAGCATAAGCTAATTTTTCTAGTGTAGTGTATCTACACTCAGCTCCCTTTAATAAATGACTAGAAAAATATACAGGTTGTTGCTCTTTTCCTTCCTGCCTGACTAATACAGAACCCACGACATTTTCATTAGCCGACAAATACACCCACAGAGTTTCTCCTGCTATAGGTTTAGCCAATACAGGGAGGGTAGCCAAATAATCTTTCAATTCTTGGAAAGCCTTATCACATTCTTCATTCCATTGAAACTTATTAGCCTTTCTGAGTATTTTAAAGAAATGGAAACTACGATCGGCTGATCTAGAAATAAATCTAGACAAGGCTGTGATTCGGCCTGTCAATCTTTGAGCTTCCCTCATGTTGCGAGGTGGCTCCATGTTCTGTAGTGCCTTGACTTTACTCGGGTTGACTTCTATCCCCCTCTCGGACACCATATATCCCAAGAATTTTCCTCCCTTCGCGCCGAACAAGCATTTGTTTGGATTTAATTTGAGCCCATACTGTCTTAATGTCTTGCAAGTTTCTTCCACATCCCTGCACAGATCAGTAGCTTGAAGAGACTTAATTAAGATATCATCAACATATACTTCCATATTCCTACCAATCTGCTTCTGAAAGACCTTATTCATAAGCCTCTAATAGGTTGCTCCTGCATTTTTTAGTCCAAAGGGTATAACATTATAACAATAAGTGCCTTCAGATGTTATAAAACTAACCTTTTCTTGATCTTCTTTGGCCAAGGGGACTTGATGATAACCTAGATACGCATCCAACATAGAGATATATTCGCATCCGGCGGTGGAGTCAACCAGTTGATCGATTCTGGGTAGTGGATAATAGTCCTTTGGGCAAGCTTTGTTGAGATCCCGAAAGTCAATGCACACTCGCCATTTATTCCCGGGTTTAGAGAATAATACCACATTGGCCAACCAGCTTGGAATTGAACTTCCCTGATGTATCCGGCCTCTATAAGCTTGGCTATTTCTTCCTTGATAATCTGATTCTGTTCCGCACTAAAACTCCTCTTTCTTTGCATGACTGGGCGGGCATCCGGGAAGACATGGAAGGAATGTTCCATGACAGCAGGAGAAATGCCCGAAACTTCTTTGGGAGTCCAGGCAAACACATCATTGTTCTTCTTCAAACATTGCACCAACTCAGCTTTAAGATCAGGATCAAGGTCGGCTGCAACATAGGTGGTAGCTTCTGGCCGCTCGGTATGTATCTAAACTTCTTCCTTTTCTTCATAAACCAGGACGGGCTGCTTTTCCCGAATGGCATTAACTTCCATTCTTTGAATTTTCCGGGCGGTGTTAGCCTCAGTCCGAATGATACATAACATTTCCGGGCTGTCTTTTGATCGCCCCGTACTTCTCCGACCTGATCCTCCACAGGAAACTTAATCTTCTGACAGAAAGTAGAAACGATTGCCCTGAACTCATTCAGGGCAGGCCGACCCAATATCACATTATAAGAAGATGGAACATTTACCACCATAAAATAAGATCTCCTGGTTCTCATCAGGGGTTCCTCCCCCAGAGAAATGGCCAACTTTATTTGCCCCAGAGGTTGCACTTCATTGCCTGTGAATCCATACAGAGGAGTTGCAATCGGTTGAAGTTCCATTGGATCAATTTGCAGCTGATCAAAAGCCTTTTTGAATATAATGTTGACAGAGCTGCCCGTGTCTATGAAGGTACGAGTGATGGCGTAGTTAGCTATCACAGCTTTGATGATTAATACGTCATCATGAGGTATCTCTACCCCCTCCAGATCTTTGGGCCCGAAGCTTATTTCAGGACCGACCGCTCTTTCCATGCTGCACCCTACTGCATGAATCTCCAATCTTCGGGCATGTGCTTTTCTGGCTCTGTTAGAATCCCCATCAGTGGGTCCGCCCGTAATCATGTTGATATTGCCCCTAGCAGCATTTTTTCTATTCTCTTCCTGACGGGTTATTGTAGTTTCAGAAGGTGCTTTCTCGGATACTTGGCTAGTACCCGCCGGGACCAGTATTGCTTCTTGACGGGTTCCATCCGGGCGATATTCTGGCTTGAGCGGACTCTGCTGCCTAGGGTACGGTTGCCGGTAATAGTTCTATTTCTGATATCGCTCTTTATTGACTCGTCTATTTCTCAAAACAAAACAGTCATCAGTGTGATGACTGCTAGTTTTATGATAAGTGCACCATCTCCTTGGTGCCTCCGGCTGTATTTCTACATGCTGTACAACTTGTGGACGATAATCTGGTTGTCGATGAGGTGGATGAGTTATTCTAGGCCCTCTTGGTGGGGGTACTGGGGTCGGAGCTTTCTCCTTAGCATGAGTAGGAGAAGAGGGAACACCTTTTTTCCTACGAGCAGCTTGGGCTTCTTCTACGTTAATGAACTCAGTAGCCCGCTCAATCAAGGAATCAAAATTAACAGGAGGATTTCTTACCAAATCTTTAAAGAAATCATTATCATTTAGACCCTGAGAGAAAGCACTTACTAATATTTCAGTAGTAGCGTTAGGTACATCTATAGCTACCTGATTGAACCTTTTAATATATGCCCGGATGGATTCTTTAGATGTTTGCTTAATTGAGAATAGGCTCCACGGGGTCTTATGATACCTTTTGTTGCTGGAGAAATGATGTAGAAAGACTTTCTTGAAATCTTTAAATTTTTTAATAGACTTTTCAGGTAATCTTTTGAACCAGCGTTGTGCTGCTCCTCCAAGAGTAGTGAGGAACATCCGACACTTCACCCCATCAGAGAATTGTTGTAGCAAGGCTACATTCTCAAATTTCAACAAGTGGTCTTCCGGATCTGTGGTTCCAGTATATTCTACAATTTGAAGATTCTGATATCGCTTAGGAAGTGGGTCATCTAATACACTTTGTGAAAATGGGGAGATGACCTTTTCTGGTGAACTATCACTAGTTATCATTTTGACTTTATGCTTCTCTTTGTCCGGTACCTCGCCAGAGGACTCTTGGAACACAGGCTTCTTACCCCTGGATCTAAGGGAGTGCGAAGGAAGGCTCGTGGACGCCTGGTTGGAGAAACAGTAGCTGGAGTAAAATACAAATGTTCTTCTTCTTCTATCTCCTTTCCTTTCCAAGGTTCAGTAGTTGATATCGCCGGATGATGAGCCGTCGGCAGAGTGGCCCCAGTATGAGCTTGCAGTTGTTGCTGCTGTTGTTGTAGGGCTTTCTGAACATGAGAATTAATGAGGAGATCCAAATCCTCGCGACTGATAGTAAGTAGGTTCGACTTCCCAACTTCTTCCATCACGTAGTCTCAGATTCAGGTGAAGTTTCCCACAGACGGCGCCAAATTTGATCCTGTCTGAGAAGCTGACCGTGAAGGAGATCCGGCAGAAGGAAACCCACCGTACTGATGAAGAATAATGCCAGTAGAACCTCGACCCGAGAAACCCAAAGCGGATCGGCAGAAAACCAGAGTCACCGAAGGAAATCTGATAAGTAGGAAGAAATCCCCGTCCAGATAGGAGAAAGTCGAACTCCCAAGCTCCCGAGGCTCCCTGTGCACAAGAGACCAGCCAACGCTATCGTCAGTGACCTAAGACCGGGGTGGGAATCCCTGGCTAGGCCCTCCGACGCTCAAGTTAGTGATCTCTCTTAATGTCAAGGAAGGAAGAAGAAAGAAGATGAACAGTAGCCAGAAAATTAGGGTTGTGAAAATACACAATGATGTGAACTTACCTAACCAACGGAGAGGATTCCCCCTTTTATACCACTTCATGTAACCTCCGTAGCCATGAAGTGGACCCCGGTTTGTTAGAGTTCGTTATGAGATGACGTCAGCTGCGCACTTGCGGAAGATAATTTTTAAGGAATCTTTTTTGTACCCCAGATGTACCTTCTTTGTCGTTTAGCGCTTGCAAGACAAGCTGAAAGCATATTTCCCGTCAAAATATATATTCTTTATCATGAATTATTCGATATATTCATGTATGATTCTTCCTCATGTGACTTCTATTTGTATCTTTGTTGTGTCAAAAAAAAATAATATTTTATTCAACATGTTTCTAAGGTATTCATTGAAGCAACTGTGTGGGTTCTTTACTCGAAAGAACCCTCTTGACCGATATTGGTCTATCTTTGCTCTGGAGTATATCTCGGTCGTTATTGGCTTACCTTCATACGGCAGGCATGTATCGACCGATATTGGCCTACCTTCGTTCGGTAGGCATGTATCAGCCGATATTGGTCTATCTTTGCTCTGGAGTATGTATCGGTCGTTAGTGGCTTACCTTCATACAGCAGGCATGTATCGACCGATATTGGCTTACCTTCGCTCAGCAGGCATGTATCGGCCGATATTGGCCTACCTTCATACGATAGGCATGTATCGACCGATATTGGCCTACCTTCGTTCGGCAGGCATGTATCGACCGATATTGGCCTACCTTTGTTCCGAAAGTATGTCTTGGCCGTTATTGGCCTACCTTCATATGACAGGCATGTATCGACCGATATTGGCCTACCTTCGTTCGGCAGGCATGTATCGACCGATATTGGTCTATCTTTGCTCTGGAGGTATGTCCCGACCAATATTGGCTTACCTCCTTTGACTCTTTCTTCCTTTTCTTTCCTCATCTGAAGACCCTTAAAACCTAACCCATATCATCGTCGATAAACACCACCACAAATTTATTAAGATATGGTCTGAACACTCTATTCATGAGATCCATGAATGCTGCCAGGGTATTGGTTAAGCTGAATGGCATTACCATGAACTCGTAGTGTCCATAAATAGTTCTGAAAGCCGTCTTTGGTATATTTTCGGCCTTAACCTTCAGCTGGTGATAGCCTGACCTTAAATCAAGTTTGGAGAACACTGGAGCTTCTTTAAGTTGGTCGAAGAGGTCATCTATCCTTGGAAGGGGGTACCTATTCATGATTGTGATTTTGTTCAATTCTCGATAATCAATACATAATCTCATACTCCCATCTTTCTTCTTCATAAATAAGATTGGGGCTCCCCATGGAGATGCGCTCGGTCTGATTTACTTTTTGTTTAACAACTCTTGAAGTTGTTCTTTTAGTTCTTTGAGTTTTGTTGGGTGTTACGCAACCGCAAGTGTACAGTTTCGTCATTAGTAATAAAAATATCGAATCCACAGGGACTGTTGATGAAGCACTAGAGATGTCGCAAGGTAAGTTATCTAGACGGTCAAAAGCTGGCTTTGGCATTTGCAAACTAACGAGGGTGATTGAAAAGGGAAAGAGAATGATGAGAGAAAGAGAAAGAACTAATCTTGGGTGGAATGAGCTTCGGGAGATGGATTCTAGGATTTCGGTTTCATTGTAATACTAGGAGATACTACATAGATTGCTTAGTTTCTACCCTCTATGTCCATGCTCTTGTAGGAAGTTAGATTGTTCAATATCCCCAAGTATCGAATAGAGACGATCCCTGTAAAATCCTGTAATGGTTAACCCCCCTGTCACGAGGGCGCCTCGGTAGATCACTGGGATACACATCTAGTACATAACAATAAGGATAAGGATTACCTACCTCCTTATGGAGGAATATCCTCTCCCTTCAAGAGAATATCCTAGACGTCCGTGAACGAGTTACCCTTGCCACTAGGGCCCCTCGGGTATATGATCTAGAGCACTCTCTTTACGAGGGCAGCAGTTCCTAAGAGATTGTTTCTCCTTTTAAGGGAACGTCTTAGACGTCCGGAAAGGGTTACCCCTGTCACTAGGGTACCTTGTCAATACGCTCTAAGGTATCCCTTTTACGGGATCAACAATCCTCCACATCAAGCAATCAAAGCATTGAAACGTAAACATGGCACACACGCAACTCATCAAGCATGAACAAGGCATCAACAGGTCATTGAATAGAAACAAGGCGAATCTATATAGTTCTACATCTCCATCATATTACAAATACTTCCTAATCCTAGAACAGGATGTCTACTCCATTGTGGGAGAAGAACAACCCTAAAACATAAAGAAGAACATACTTACAACCCTTGATATGAGAAGGAAGGGAAGAAGCGATGCTTGCCGAGGTTTTCGATGTCTTGGAGATGCCCCCTTGCTCTGGAGATGGACGGAATGTCGAGGGACGACGGTGGATGAAGTTCTAGGGTTTCCCCCGAAGGAGAAAACCCTTTCCCAAGGAAAGGGACAATGTCCCTGAACCAAAGATAATCAAAGCATAGGGTTCTTGACCATTTTATACCTCCTCCACGCTGCCCAGGAAAACCAGGATTACAAGCATCCGGTAAACCACGTTTTTCACCCATTAAACCAAGTTTTCTCATGATTCACCCTGAACCAAAGTTGTATCCCTTGAAATTATCTTCAATCTAATACTTGGATTAAGCCCTGGTTCAAACCGAGCCAAAAGTTATGGTGGTTCGAAGTTTGGTCTGTAGTTTGGGCGGAGGTCCAGTTGAACCTACGGTTGGGAGGCACAGCCATGCCATTTAGCATGGGCAAACAATTCTTTCTCTCTGTTGGATCTGAAGGAAAGTTGTAGATCTTGAAGTCAGCTATGTGCTGCTTAGCCTCGGGATGATTGGCATGGCCGTGCGGGTTTGCACGACCGTGCAAGGATTTGCTTCTGCTTTGGTCGCACGACCGTGCAAGAGTTGCACGACCATACACCATTCTGCCTCTGTTTGTCCACACGGCCATGTGAGGTTGCATGATCGTGTTCTCTGCCTCGTTCCGGTGCATCGACAATTGCTGTTTTTGCTCCAAAAGTTATCCCTGTCAACACAAAACCAAACAAAGAGCAAATCTCCGAACAAAAGAGTATTTATGATCAGCATATGAATAAAGAGACGATTATGTGTTGAATATGCACGCATAAAGTAAGTGAATGTGCGTTAAAACATGCATAAATGATCATACTATTTACGCACATCACACCCCCAGACCTGAACCTTTGCTTGCCCTCAAGCAAAACCCGCAATCTAGATTCATATGGTTAAATAGTGCATCATAACATCTAACAAGTCAATCTAATCCTATTAAATGATTTCATTGGTGAGCAAGATACAAAAGTAGTCTGAGTATGACCTAAGTAGTAGTCCTCCGTGCTCAGTGCAAAAGTGGCCTAAATTTATCAAGTTTCAATCCCTAAGTCTAGTCAAGTCGTCATAAAATTGTGTTCCTTATGCTTTCGGCGATAGGCACTTACCTGCCACACGCAAGGTTCGTTCCCCTCAAAAATGCTATGCATCGTCTACACAAGGTCTCAAAGGAATACTCAGTATTAAGAGAAACATAGCATTCATTTCCCCAGTAACCTAACTCGGTCTCAAATGGGTGAATTGCTAGTTTCCACTCACGACAACTATTTTTTTATCCCTTATTATTATTTTTTTTCTTTGAATGTTTGCAAAGTATCAAACTTGAACAAACCTTCAAATATTTTTTTTTTGGGATTGATTTTTCCAAATGAGCTTACGTGATCTAAGTTTATCCAGTAATCAAAATGTAGTTGAGAGGTCACCATAAAAGCACAAGTACTAGTCCAATTCTATGAATCATGACTATTTTAGAGTTATCAACCATAAAAAATAGGCATAGTGTATAGAGGTCCTAAAACAAGGCCAATACTTAAACTCTTATAGTAAAAACATTGCTCACTTCATGCTATCATAGATAGAAAAAGATAAATCACTAAACATACTAGCACATGAACCACATAAAATCTAGAATAAACGTGCTAGAATTTTGCATTAAGGAACAAACAATCATAATATGATGTAGGATGAAACTAGCAAAAAAAAGAAATGTGCAAAAACTAAGAAGTATGAAAAACACTAAACTAAACCCAAACATCCCCCAGACTTAAACTTTTCATCGTTCCGATGAAAACTAGAAATGTAATGTGAAGGAAATTTATGAAGTTTAGAGAAGTTATCAAGTGATGAGCTTCAAATGGTTGACGTTCATGTGCTTCAAGATACTCCTTTATCCGATGCTCACATTCCTCCACAACCTTGAAATCTACGAAAGTAAGATAGACAAGAAAAATTAAGTAGAGGGTATGATTTATTATCAATGAAGTAAAAAACAAACTAAAACTAAAATGAAAGCAAGATTGAACTTGGGTTGCCTCCCAAGAAACGCTTGTTTAAGGTCATTAGCTCGACCACCTCATTAGATTTATCTAAATCTTATTCTTGGAGGGGTAATATATTTTAGAACCCTCTTACCAAGGGCTCTTATTATGGAGGGAGCTTTCATCAAAAGGTGAATAATAACTCTCTCCATCTTCATCTTCTTGGAAATTCTTTCAGGAGGTCGAAGATGGTTCAAATCGAGCTTCCAATTATAGGCCCCATGAAAATCTACACACCCAAAAGAAAAACATGCCTCTCCCAAGCATGCTATATTAGATAGAACTAGAACCTTATTAATAAGAATTGAGTATGTATAAAAAATTGAATCACTTCCAATAAAATCAATTATAGGTACCTCTATAAAGTTTTCCAAAGGATCGCTAGAAATACTAACCTTGCATTGTTGAGATATACTTGAAAGTTCTAAATATGTGGATGTGACTTCTTCAGAATTAAGCACTGGTTCTAGCTCTGACTCAAGTAGTGGTGCTCTTGAAAATGGTGATTCTTGGGGCTTTGCTTCCATTGCACAAGTCCCTACAGATTTATCATCAACCAATTCCACTCTGTCAACTTCCATAGTGTCAATTGGTTGTGCGACCAAGAGAGGTGATCCTTGGGACATTTTTTCTATAGTACATGCCCCTACACTTTTATCTACCACATCATCATCATAAGTGGGGAAGAGTCTACTAACACTAATATCATTAGTAGAAGGATTAACAGCTTTATTAGAAATTTGTAGTACTAGTCGTAAAGCTAGGATCCCCCGTTGTACCATTATCTCTTTAGAATCTTGTGTTGTGGTCTTCATCTGACTAGGAGTAGGAGTATTTGAGTCTTGGGAGTCCTCCCAGTTAGTTGGCTCATCTGGTAGTGAATAATGTGGTCCATCTGATGATGAGTCATCCTGACACTCTGACTGACTTTGATTTACTTGAGAAATATACTCAACATTTTGTATGCAATTGTAGTCCAAATTTTGATGGTCCATCATAAATTAATTGTAATGTTGAGGCAGGTCAGAGATCTCCTGCTGGAATAGAGACTGCTCACTCTGCTCTGAAATTAGTTGGGGTTGAAGGTTCTGAATTTGATGATCTTCCCAGTCATAGCCATAAGTATCAGGAGCTTGCTCATAGGTAGCTTGATGCTGAGGTTGACCCAAACACTGAAATTCCAGAGTTATAGCAGTCTTTTGGAAAGAAAAGCAAATAGCAATAGGATGAGATGTGCTATCACACACTCCACAAAGGAACTCAAATTGATCATCTTCTGAATCATAATATTCATCAATGGAAAATCTTGCGCTCATGGGTGTGAAAAATTCTCTTGAACCTCTACTTGACATGTTAGTGCTCATGGATATTCAAGAAAAAATTATGAGAGAGAAAAAAAACAAAAAATGAAGAATTAAGAGCAAGAAAGAGAATGCAAAAATAAAGAAAAAGGAAAATTGAACCTTAAACTAATAACAAGAAATAAATGCAGAGTTTTAAGATAAAAAAGAAAATGCAATTTTTTTTAAAATTATGAAAATGGAAAAACCAAAGCAATTCACAAGTCTAGATTAACTAAATTACTAATCTACTAATGTTAATGCAAACAGTCCCCTGCAACGGCACCAAAACTTGTTATGCAACTGCAAGTGTACGGTTTCGTCGTTAGTAATAAAAATATCGAATCCACAGGGACTGTTGATTAAGCACTAGAGATGTCGCAAGGTAAGTTATCTAGATGATCAAAAGCTGGCTTTGGCGTTTGCAAACTAACGAGGGTGATTGAAAAGGGAAAGAGAAGGATGAGAGAAAGAGAAAGAACTAATCTTGGGTGGAATGAGCTTCGGGAGATGGATTCTAGGATTTTGATTTCATTGTAATACTAGGAGATACTACATAGATTGCTTAGTTTCTACCCTCTATGTCCATGCTCTTGTAGGAAGTTAGATTGTTCAATATCCCTAAGTATCGAATAGAGACGATCCCTGTGAAATCCTATAACGGTTAACCCCTTGTCACGAGGGCGCCTCGGTAGATCACTGGGATACATATCTAGTACATAACAATAAGGATAAGGATTACCTACCTCCTTATGGAGGAATTGCCTCTCCCTTTAAGAGAATGTCCTAGATATCCGTGAATGGGTTACCCTTGTCACTAGGGCCCCTTGGGTATACGATCTAGAGCACTCTCTTTACGAGGGCAGCAGTTCCTAAGAAATTGTTTCTCCTTTTAAGGGAACGCCTTAGACGTCCGGAAAGGGTTACCCCTGTCACTAGAGTACCTTGGTCAATATGCTCTAAGGTATCCCCTTTACAGGATCAACAATCCTCCACATCAAGCAATCAAAGCATAGAAACGTAAACATGGCACACACGCAACTCATCAAGCACGAGCAAGGCATCAACAGGTCATTGAATAGAAACAAGGCAAATCTACATAGTTCTACATCTCCATCATATTACAAATACTTCCTAATCCTAGAACAGGATGTCTACTCCATTGTGGGAGAAGAACAACCCCAAAACATAAAGAAAAACATACTTACAACCCTTGATATGAGAACGAAGGGAAGAAGCGATGCTTGCCGAGGTTTTCGATGTCTTGGAGATGCCCCCTTGCTCTGGAGATGGACGGAACGTCGAGGGACGACGGTGGATGAAGTTCTAGGGTTTCCCCCGAAGGAGAAAACCCTTTCCCAAGGAGAGGGACAATGTCCCTGAACCAAAGATAATCAAAGAATAGGGTTCTTGACCCTTTTATACCTCCTCCACGCTGCCCAGGAAAACCAGGATTACAAGCGTCCGGTAAACCACATTTTTAACCCATTAAACCAAGTTTTCTCATGATTCACCCTGAACCAAAGTTGTATCCCTTAATATTATCTTCAATCTGATACTTGGATTAAGCCCTGGTTCAAACCGAGCCAAAAGTTATGGTGGTTCGAAGTTTGGTCTGTAGTTTGGGCGGAGGTCCAGTTGAACCTACGGTTGGGAGGCACAGCCATGCCATTTAGCATGGGCAAACAATTCTTTCTCTCTGTTGGATATGAAGGAAAGTTGTAGATCTTGAAGTCAGCTACGTTTCAATATAAAGAACAGCCCGAAAATCTAACCGACCACAAAATTATGGTCGAATTACGATTGGTCTGCAATCTGCCTAGAATTCAGCACAGGTCTGTTTTGGCGTGGCACAGCCCGTGTTTTTCGTCGCACGGCCGTGTGGAATCCACACGGCTTCCTCTCGAATTGAGTCACACGGTCGTGTGGGGTCACATGATCGTGTCCTTCTTCATCTCTGTCGAGGTTACACAACCGTGTGAATTCACACGACCGTGACCTTCTCTGCCTCTGGAATGTTGGCATGGTCGTGCCATTTGGTGTTTTTGCTCCAAAAGTTTTCCCTATCAACATAAAACCAAATAAAGAGCAGATCTCCGAACAAAAGAGTATTTATGATGAGCATATGAATAAAGAGACGATTATGTAAAGAATATGCACGCATAAAGTAAGTGAATGTGCATTAAAACATGCATAAATGATCATACTATTTACGCACATCATTGGGGTCATTCGATAGGGTGCCTTTGATATTGGTGTCACACCTGGTGACAAATTAATTTCAAAGTCTACTTCACGGCCTGGAACTGTGCTAGGTAGTTCCTTGAGAAATACATCTAGGAAGTCTTGAACGACTAGAATTTCTTCTAGCCTGGCCTTGGTCTTCTCTTCCACCACACTTATCATAGCTAGGTAGATTCCATCACCACTCCTCATGGCTTTCCAAGTCTGAGATGCAGACAGGAGCAGTCTCTTTTCCTTGGCCTTACAATGGTAGATGATTTCTTCTTAGCTTGAAGTCCGAAGTTTGACGATCTTCCTGTCGCAATCCACTAATGCATGGTTCTTGGCCAACCAATCCATTCCAAGAATGGCGTCAAACTCAACCATGTTTAGTTAAATCAGATCAGCTTCGAATGTATGATTACCAATACTGACCTGACAGCTTCGATACAACTTATGAGTTTCGATGGCCTTATTAGTGGGTGTAGCTACTATATATAGTTCACTAAGTATTTCAACTCTGAGTCCTAACTTCATAGTGAATCTTTTAGATATAAAAGAATGAGTAGCACCACAGTCAAACAATATATAGACAGTCATTTTATTGATTAGAATAGTACCTGCCACCACATCGCTTACATTGTCCACCTCTTCTTGAGTCATAGCAAACACCCAAGCATTGGACTTATTCTCCTTTGGTTTATTCTGGACTGCAACAGAATTTGATACCACTGTTGGGTTCTTCGGGCCGCGAAAACCGCATTTCGCGTTGCGGAAACCCCGAATCACCCAAGGCCAACGGATCCGTGCAAGGAAAACCAAACGAAAATTACGAGTACGAGTTTCAAAATATCTAGATCTACCCCTAGATCTATGTGTTAAGAATATACCATGAAGCGTGCCCTTTCGCGTTCCCGCTCGTCCAAGGAGTTGCCGGATCTCTAGACCGTCAAGTGTCGGTCCTCTAGAAGTATCCACACGGACACGTAGGTGGAGAAAACCTCACACAAAGGTGTGCTAGCACCTTGGTGAGATTCGGCCAAGCAAGGAGGAGAGGGAGAGAGAGAGCTTAAGGAAGAAGAAAGGAGTAATACACACATGAATGAAAAATTGAATTTCTCATTCAATCAAAAGTGGCCGGCCACTCTCTATTGTAACTCCCCTCATTAATGCATTAAGTTGTCATCAAGGAGAGAATGTAACCTCCATGAGGTGGCACTCACTAGTAACTCCCATGAGATGGCAACCATGATGATGTGGTGCATCATCATTGGTCCACATCAATGCCAACTCACCAATGAGGTGGCATAAAGTCAAGTCAAACTTGACTTTTAATCTTCCTCTCAAGTCAAGTCAAACTTGACCAAATTTCTTCCATGGTTGATCTAATCTAACCATTTGATTCAAGCCAACTTAATATAATGAATCTAATTCATTTAATTAAATTGATTCAATGAGTCAAAATCTAAATTAGACTCATTGAACACATGAATCAACTTGAGTCAAACTCAAGTTAGCCCAATTAGGATTACTTTTAATCCAATTTTATTCATCAAATGAATCTAATCCTCTTGGTTCATCATATGAACCTAATCTCCATCTAATTGTCCTAAGTGTGTGACCCTATAGGTTCTTGTAACGTTGGCAATGCCCTAAACCCATTTAGGAGCATAAGTAATGAGCGGTATCTAGCAACACATCATTACTACCCAAGTTACAAGAATGTCGAGATCCGACATCACCTTGTGACTACTAATTGTGACTCCTCACAATATGTAACATTGTCCTTCTATCCTAGACATCTAGATTGATCAATGTGAGGCATAGACCGTGTCATCCTCTAATCAATCTAAATCTTGAACTCCAAGTAGACTCACTCAATCAAATGAGCTCAACATCTCATGTTGACTCATTTGGGCATGGCCATGCACTTCGTGGTCTAATTCTATCAAGAATATTGATGTCGCTCCCGTCATATGGGAGGAATAGATCCCATCTACATCACTCACATCCCTCTGCATAATTTTTTACATACCCAGTAATCGCCTTTATAGTTACGGGTGACGTTTGACGAAACCAAAGTACATAACTCCTTATGTAGGGATCCATGGTGACTTCAGGTCAAAGGACTAATAGTCATACTAATAGCCACATGAGAAAGTATATGACACTCATATAACGATCCATGATACTTTCTCATGGCGGGTCATTCAGTATACATTCTCTAATGCATACCCATGTGTCAGCTTGATATCTCTATATCCATGACTTGTGAGATCAAGTCATCGAGCTGACCTACATGCTAGTCTTATTGTATTAACATTGTCCCTGAATGTTAATACTCGACTAGGAATGATTTAGAGTAGTGTTCCCTATATCATCTCACTATCGATTCAACTAATCGATTGATATAGGTATGAACCTTCTACTCAAGGACGCTATTATACTTAGTCTATTTGGCACTAATACAAATAAGTATAATAACCAAACAAATGCCTTTATTAATATACAAGAATATGATACAATGAGTCCATACAATCATCAAATGATTGGCTCTAGGGCTCTAACTAACAATCTCCCACTAGCACTAGTGCCAATCAGTATAGGCTCTAAGGCCTAATGACCTAGTGTGACCATCATGCTTCCTCTGTGCCAAAGCCTTGGTCAAGGATGCGATGTTAGCCTATGTAGGTACTGCAAATCTTCACATCTACTCTATCGATAATCTCTCGAATGAGATGGAAGCGTCGTAGTGCTTGGTCCATTGGTGTGAGCGAGGTTCCTTCGCTTATAGCTCCATTGTTGTCACAATAGAGCTCAACTGGTCGGCGATGTTAGAACCACCCCAAGTTCGATGATGAACTTGTGGATCCAAATCGCCTCCTTGCCTCGATGCGAATATACCTCGTTGTAGAATCGCCATCGTATCCTGCTTCAACTCTTCCGGACCACCATTAATGCAAAATACGAACCCCGATCGCGATCTATAGTCATCCTGGTCGGTCGGAAGCTAGCATCATAACCCTTTACAACTAGCTCATCATTGCCTCCATATATCAAGAAATATTCTTTAGTCCTTCTTAAGTACTTAAGAATATTCTTGACCGCTATCCATGACTTTCACCTGGTATCTGCCGTCATGCTCAAAGCATACGAGACATCGGTCGAGTACATAGCATGGCGTACATGATCGATCCTATGGCCGAGGCATAAGGGATCCGATCCATCCGGTCTCTCTCCTCTCTAGAAGAGGACCTTGAGTCTGAAGACTCACGCCATGTGACATCGGCGAAATCCCTTCTTGGAGTTCTGCATGACAAACCGAAGGAGTACCTTGTCAATATATGTACTCGACTTAGGCCAAGCAATCTCTTAGATCTATCTCTATAGATCTGTATCCTAGAATGCGGGATGCCTCACCTAAGTCCTTCATTGAGAAGCAACTCCCTAGCCGTGTCTTGACTGATGCATAGGGATGTCCTTCCCAATGAGTAGTATGTCATCCACATACAATATGAGGAAGACAACTATATCCCCTACAACCTTCTTGTAGACACAAAGTTCATCTTCGTTCTTGATGAAACCAAACTGTTTGATTGCATCATCGAATCGAAGATTCCAGCTCGAGAAGCTTGCTTTAGTCCATAAATGGACCTATGCACTTGCATACTCTACTAGTATGCTGTGGATCGACAAAACCCTCAGGTTGTGTCATGTACACATCCTCGAGCAGGTTTCCATTCAGAAACGCGGTTTTGACATCCATCTGTCATATCTCATAGTCATGGTATGCTGCAATAGCAAGCATGATCCGAATGGACTTAAACATCGCTACTGGAGAAAAGGTTTCATCATAGTCAATACCATGAATCTGCTTGAAACCTTTAGCTACCAAGCGACCCTTATAGATAAGTCCATCCATGTCAGTCTTTCTCTTAAAGACCCACTTGCACCCAATGGGTTTTACCCCTTCAGGTGGATCAACCAAAGTCCATACTTGGTTGGTGTACATGGATTCCATTTCGGATCTCATGGCCACTAGCCATTTCTCAGAATCTGGTCTCATCACAGCTTCCTGATAGGTGGTAGGCTCATCCTCTATGAGCACAATGTCATCATGGTCAGACAAGAGAAATGAGTATCTCTCAGGCCTATCAGACCTGCGAAGAGGTATGTCTACTTGAACTGGTTGTTGTTCCTCAACTCCTTGTGGAACATCATCCACAACACTTTGTGGTTCCAGTCCAACTTCCATCGAGGCTTCAGTGCTAGTATTCGCATCTTGAACTTCTTCAAGGTCGAACGTGCTCCCACTAGTCTTTCTAGAAACAAAGTCCCTTTCTAGAAAGACCCCAGTCTTTGCCACAACTACCTTGTGCTGAATGGGAATGTAGAAGTAATATCCCTTAGTTTCCTTGGGATATCCGATGAAATAGCACTTGCCGGATTTGGGTCCTAATTTGTCTGAGACTTGACGTCGTACGTAAGCCTCACAGCCCCAAATCCTCATGAAAGACACCTGGACATCTCTCCCAGTCCATATCCTATATGGTGTCTTTATCACGGCCTTGGATGGAACTCGGTTGAGAATGAAAGCTGCCGTGTCTAGAGCATATCCCCATAGATATGTCGGAAGATCTGTGTGACTCATCATAGATCGTACCATATCTTATAAGGTATGATTCCTCCTTTCGGATACACCATTCCACTGTGGTGTTCCAGGAGGAGTGAGTTGAGATAAAATCCCACACTCAGCTAAGTAGTCACGAAACTCATGGCTTAAGTATTCACCACCTCGATCTGATCGAAGTACCTTAATACTCTTGCCAAGCTGGTTCTGTACTTCATTCTTGAATTCTTTGAACTTTTCAAAGGATTCAAACTTATGTGTCATCAAATACACATAACCATATCTACTGAAGTCATCAGTAAACATGATGAAGTACCTATAACCGCCTCTAGCAGCGACATTGAAAGGGCTACATACATCACTATGTATGAGTCCTAACAAATCAGTCGCTCTCTCGCTGTGCCCACTAAAGGGAGTCTTGGTCATCTTGCCTCGTAGGCATGACTCGCATATCTCATATGATTCAAAATCAAATGAGTCCAGCAAACCATCCTTATGGAGCTGGGATAAGCGCTTGTCATTTATATGACCTAAGCGACAGTGCCAGAGATAGGTGTGGTTCATATCGTTCGATTTGAACCTCTTGGTACTAACGTTATAGATAGAGCTCTCAAGGTCTAGAATATAGAGTCCGTTCATCAGAGGTGCACTACAATAGAACATATCATTTAAATAGACGGAACAACATTTGTTCTTTATTATAAACGAAAATCCTTTCTTGTCCAAACAAGAAACTGAAATTATGTTCTTAGTCAAGGCAGGCACATAACAACAATCATCTAATTCTAGTACAAGCCCAGAGGGAAGGGATAGATGATAAGTTCCTACAGCAATAGCAGCAACTCGTGCTCCATTGCCTACTCGTAGGTCTATCTCACCCTTCGTCAATGCTCTGCTATTTCTCAGTGCTTGTACATTAGTACAAATGTGCGAAGCACATCCGGTATCTAATACCCACGACGAAGAAATAGAGACGTTGACTTCTATAACATTTATACCTGAAGTAGAAATCTTACTTCTCTTCTTGTTAAGATCTTCCAGGTATCCTGTGAAGTTCCTCTTCCAGTGCCCTGCTTGTCCTTGATATAGTTGACGAAGATGTGCAACCATATCGTAAGCACCCATCAACTCATGTTTCTTCTGAAGCTCAGAGTTCATGGTTGAGAGCATTAGACAGGACACATCTAATGCGTCATCTTGATGCTTCTTGTAAGCATCCCGGTCAGCTCGCGTGGCCTCCGGAATGGGCTGCTCCAGAACGTACAATTTACGTTCCTGAGTGAGAACTATTCTCAGGTTCCTGTACCAGTCCAGGAAATTTGCTCCGTTGAGCTTGTCCTTCTTAAGGACAGAACGCATGGAGAAAGAGTTCGTATTCGACGTCATGGTTATCTACAACAGAAAATTTGCATAAATAAATATCATATTCTTTTAAAATCATTTAATTAGGCCTTTAATTAAATGATGCTCCCACTGAATTCTATAATTCTTGTGGGACAAGATCCACATCATACTAACTCTTGAGTTAGCTTTGGCTAATACGCCCAAGGCTTAGTATGATCGGTAGGTAACGATTACCAATTACATCTCTATGCAACTCTTGTTTATAAAATCAATATCCGCATTTATATTAAAACTCGAGTTAGCTTTGGCTAATATGCCCGAGAGTTAATATAGATGTGATTTTGACCTATCTTTTCCAACCGTTGGAAGAATGGCTATAGTTGACTCGATCTAACCGAGCAACTAGGAATACTCAATCTAATTGAGTTTGTATTCACCCATGCGTTGATAGGCGGGACCAAGATTGTCCCTCCGTACCCTACCAAGATAATATGTATTGCTCTGCTTTGGCAGATTCAACAATACATGTGATCGAGGTAGTGATAGGTATCACGACACGGTTAGGCATTTAGAGTTGGTTCGATCGAGATCTAATCTAATCGAAAAGGATGCACCTTGTGCACGACTTAGATCTAATCTAATCGCAAGGGTACATCATGTGCACGACTTAGATCTAATCTAATCGTAAGGCACTAATTAATTAATTACTTAATAAACATGCATCATATACATAAGCAATTAACTAATTAATCTATTTGTGATTTAGTCATGGCTCTACTACGATCTTCTCAAGCCAATGAGAAGATCGAATGGTCAACCTAGGGTCAACAGCTTCTCCAAGCTCCTCCCTTTGACCACCTTGTGTTGCTCGTGCCCGCCTCGGAACTCCGTCTCGTGTGGTCCCTCCACCGCTCCAATTTGTATATTACAATTTGAAACTCGAGTTACATTCGAGTCTAAATCAAATTTACAACCAGAATATATGAGAAAGGCACGACGCGCAGGTCGCAGAAAAATAAAAACATACAACACGCGCAAACACATAACGGCACGCAGGCCGTATTATGAATTACAACACAATCCAATCATATTGGGTTTTTGGGCCATGACTATCACAAAATTAATATATAATTCAAAATTATATATTTTCATAATTTTCTATAATTTTAAATTAATTTTTACAATTTTTACGAGTAAAATTTCCCGGCGGTCCCGTTTAGCGGTTTCGGGCGCAATCGCGGAACGGATCCCCTTGCGGGGCCAGGGGCAGCGCCCCTACCCGCTATCTAACCATCGCGAGGGTTCCTTTACGATCCTACAGCGCCTTAGCCCGCTGTCCCAAAACAATTTGGGACGAAACCTTTGAGAAGAATTTTCCCGGCGGTCCCGATTATCGATTTCAGGCGCAATCGCGAAGCAAATCCCCTTGCGGGGTTAGGGGGAGTGCCAATACCCACGATCTAACCATCGTGAGTTGCTCCTAAGCGATCCTACAACGCCTTCGCTCGCTGTCCCAAATGGATTTGGGTCGAAACATCACCGTTTTGGAAAAATCTTCCCGGTAGTCGAAGCCTACAAGCGTCTAAACACTTGTGCTTCGATTACTCGAGAAAAATACTCATAAAAACCCAAAAATCATAATTTTACATAAAATTACAGAAACTTTAGTTTTCATAAAACCAAAAATTAAACTTGTACAAGCCTTGCACGTCGCTCTGATACGACTGTTGGGTTCTTCGGGCCGCGAAAACCGCTTTTCGCGTCGCGGAAACCCCGAATCACCCAAGGCCAACGGATCCGTGCAAGGAAAACCAAACGAAAATTACGAGTACGAGTTTCAAAATATCTAGATCTACTCCTAGATCTATGTGTTAAGAATATATCTTGAAGCGTGCCCTTTCGCGTTCCCGCTCGTCCAAGGAGTTGCTGGATCTCTAGACCGTCAAGCGTCGGTCCTCTAGAAGTATCCACACGGACACGTAGGTGGAGAAAACCTCACACAAAGGTGTGCTAGCACCTTTGTGAGATTCAGCCAAGCAAGGAGGAGAGGGAGAGAGAGAGCTTAAGGAAGAAGAAAGGAGTAATACACACATGAATGAAAAATTGAATTTCTCATTCAATCAAAAGTGGTCGGCCACTCTCTATTGTAACTCCCCTCATTAATGCATTAAGTTATCATCAAGGAGAGAATGTAACCTCCATGAGGTGGCACTCACTAGTAACTCCCATGAGGTGGCAACCATGATGATGTGGTGCATCATCATTGGTCCACATCAATGCCAACTCACCAATGAGGTGGCATAAAGTCAAGTCAAACTTGACTTTTAATCTTCCTCTCAAGTCAAGTCAAACTTGACCAAATCTCTTCCATGGTTGATCTAATCTAACCATTTGATTCAAGCCAACTTAATATAATGAATCTAATTCATTTAATTAAATTGATTCAATGAGTCAAAATCTAAATTAGACTCATTGAACACATGAATCAACTTGAGTCAAACTCAAGTTAGCCCAATTAGGATTACTCTTAATCCAATTTTATTCATCAAATGAATCTAATCCTCTTGGTTCATCATATGAACCTAATCTCCATCTAATTGTCCTAAGTGTGTGACCCTATAGGTTCTTGTAACGTTGGCAATGCCCTAAACCCATTTAGGAGCATAAATAATGAGCGGTATATAGCAACACATCATTACTACCCAAGTTACAAGAATGTCGAGATCCGACATCACCTTGTGACTACTAATTGTGACTCCTCACAATATGTAACATTGTCCTTCTATCCTAGACATCTAGATTGATCAATGTGAGGCATAGACCGTGTCATCCTCTAATCAATCTAAATCTTGAACTCCAAGTAGACTCACTCAATAAAATGAGCTCAACATCTCATGTTGACTCATTTGGGCATGGCCATGCACTTCGTGGTCTAACTCTATCAAGAATATTGATGTCGCTCCCGTCATATGGGAGGGATAGATCCCATCTACATCACTCACATCCCTCTGCATAATTTGTTACATACCCAGTAATCGCCTTTATAGTCCACCCTGTTACGGGTGACGTTTGACGAAACCAAAGTACATAACTCCTTATGTAGGGATCCATGGTGACTTCAGGTCAAAGGACTAATAGTCATACTAATAGCCACATGAGAAAGTATATGACACTCATATAACGATCCATGATACTTTCTCATGGCGGGTCATTCAGTATACATTCTCTAATGCATACCCATGTGTCAGCTTGATATCTCTATATCCATGACTTGTGAGATCAAGTCATCGAGCTGACCTACATGCTAGTCTTATTGTATTAACATTGTCCCTGAATGTTAATACTCGACTAGGAATGATTTAGAGTAGTGTTCCCTATATCATCTCACTATCGATTCAACTAATCGATTGATATAGGTATGAACCTTCTACTCAAGGACGCTATTATACTTAGTCTATTTGACACTAATACAAATAAGTATAATAACCAAACAAATGCCTTTATTAATATACAAGAATATGATACAATGAGTCCATACAATCATCAAATGATTGGCTCTAGGGTTCTAACTAACAACCACCCCTTGTTTCTTGGGTTTAGGACAATCCGCAATTCGGTTCCCCATCTTCCCATAGTTGAAACATGACCGGAGATCCTACGACATTCTCCAAGATGTCTGAAGTTACAAGTAGGGCATGACTTAATGCTTTGGGAGGGCAAAGTGAAAGAGGGTCCTTTGGACTGGCCACTTGATAGGTTGAGCCATTTTAACCTTTGTTTACTTGGGGAAGATTCATTCACGAGGAGTCACTTGTTCTTGCCTTCTTCTTCACGCCATTTGATGCCCGTTTTGGCTCTAATGGCTACTCCCATCAGATCGGCGAAGTTAGTTGGCTTGTAGATTGCTAATGCTGATTGAATTCGGCTACTCAAACCCTTCTTGAAGTGATGTAGCTTCAGGGTGTCATCTACCATGATGGTAGGGGCATAGGTCCCGAGCGAGTTAAAGTTTAAGGTGTGCTCAGTACGGACATACCCGGAGCCTGAGTAAAGTTTTTAAATTCACTCAACTTCTGTAACCTGAACTCAGTCGGATAGTATTGCTTCAAGAACATCTCTTTAAATTGTTACCATGTCACTGGTCCAGCTTCAGTCATTGCTGGTGAAATGATTTCCCATAACTTGCGTGCCTTATCTTCTAGGAAGGGTGTCACGATGTCCACTTTAAATACCTCCGAGATTTTCAGTAGTCAAAGTTGAGTCTCAATATTCTTGAGCTAGTTTTGACCAACTTCTGGGTCGGGGTTGCCATCAAACATCGGGGCTCTATTCTTTGGAATGGACTCATAGTAGTACTTAATGCCACACGATTGGGCTTCTTGTGGTGGGTTGGGATTATGGTTAGCACTTGGGGTCGCTAACCCTTGCAGTGTGGTTACTACGATGGTAGCGATGACCATTAAATCTTCTCAACTTAGGCTAACTCTTGGGGGAGGGTTTGCATCTTCATTGTTGTTGCCGTTGGCACAGTTGGGGTTACGATTGTTCTGGACAGGTCTGTCGGTCATTTCCTAAAATCAAATAAGCGAAATGGTTCATGATAATTCCTATGAGAAGTTATAGGCAATCGAAAACTTTCTTGAAATGGCAAAAACATGATTTCGGGGCCTAAACAATATAATTTGGTAGAGAAATGACATGCGATTTTTGATAGTTAGGCCATTTTAGAGGGCACTAGCCATTTGTCGAAAATCCAACTTCTTTATATTTGCGTACAAAATATCCCAATCAGATTAAAACTTGGCTCTGATACCACTTTAATGTCACATCCCGTGACTTAGGCGCGTGACACCGATGTTGCTAGCGAATATAAATACTCAAAAACAATAAGCCTCATAAAGTGTATACCAAACCAATAATAATATAATGAAAATATTGTATTTACAATCCAAAAGTGAAAGCGTATAAATAAAGATAACATGAGCTAAAAGGACGAATCACTTGGACACGGCTTCATTACCAGCCCCAAAACATCTCTTGCTCCTCCTTATCGACTTGTTCCTCGTCTTTATCTGGGGATGGGAGTAAGGGGGGTGAGTGCCTGGGAAAACACTCAGTAAGTGGGATCGATCAAACATATCACGACATAATACAAAACATAGCAAGACATTCGGAATTCATGACGAAATCATATTTCATGAAATATGATAGGAACATAACTTAATCGAAAATATATATTTTTAGCAAGTCATTCAAAATTCATGATAGAAACATAACTTTAAAAACATAGCATTGTTAATCATCTTGTTTTCTATAGTATTATTGATCAATCACCTATATGTAATTCCTATAAGGGGTGAGGCCATATATCGATTATTATTACCCATCACATCAAGGCCATAATCATGTTTTCAAAAATTCCCTTTACTGATCAGTCCCCTATATGTAATTCCTTTAAGGGGCGAGGTCATATATCAATTATTATTACCCACCGCATCAAGGTCATAACTTGTCATATCTTATCATATTTTCGGAAATTCCCTTTACCATATCTAACTTAAGTCATAATAGTGCACTTGGAATAAAAATAAATGAATTTGCAATATAAAATGATGAAATGTAAACATATTCCACAGCTATACTTGAAACGAAAAGCCTACTTGGTCAGAAACTTCTTCGGTTTTGGACAGAAATTTTATGAGATTTGAACTTCCACTTGTTGCTTGGGAAGAAACTTGCACGAAATATGGATGAGGTTTGGATGAATTTCTGCAGCACTTGGACAAGAAGTTTTTCAAAGGATTAAAGTGTACCTTTGGAAGCCAATGTCTTGGCTATTTATAGGTCAACCATGGTTAGATGAAGGGGTGACCAAGGCATATGAAGAGATGGCTAGATGGAAGGTCATTCATTAAAAGGCTAGGTTAAGGGTCATGGCTAGATGAAGGGTCATTTATTAAAAATGCTAGGTAAAAGTTCATGGCTAGATGAAGGGTCATGGCTAGATGAAGGGGTGGCCAAGGCATATAAAGAGATGGCTCGATGGAGGGTCATTCATTAAAAGGCTAGGTGGAAGGTCACCATACCATTACAACATAGCACATGAAACATAGGCATATCTAGAACAAGTCCAAATTACATAAAAAGATTGGCACATGACTCATTATGTTATCATGATAAAACTAAAAGAAACATAGGCATAAAATTTTAACATATGACTCACTAAGTCATCTTGTTAGAAAGCAAGAAAAATATAGATATAACTAGAATAAAAATTTAAAACACATAAAATTAACATGTGACTCATTAAATTATCATGATGAAGAGCATAGAAGAAACATATGAGTAACTAGGCCCAACATCCGAAATCCCTAAGATCCAAACCTACACATGACACAAAGTAATCATAAACTTGGGTTAAATTTTATGGTATTAAGATTTCTAGGAGTCGAATCTAACTTAACCTTCAAAGGTATTTCCACTAGTGTCCATCATCATGTCCAAAATTGGATCTTCACAACCTGTGTTCGCTCAACCGGGCAAAGCCTAAGTGAGTTTAAAGGTACTCAGCCTTATAAAGCTCTTAGCATACGATCGATTGAGCCAAGGCCGAATGAACATAAGGTGGCCTGTGTGCGTTCGACTAGCAAAGCTCGAGCGAGCTTAAAGATACTCAACCTTATAAAGCTCTTAGCATACGATCGGCTAAGCGAAAGCCGAATGAATATAAGGTGGTTTGTGTGCGCTCGATTAGGCAAAAAGCGGGCGAGTTTAAAGGTACTTAGCCTTATAAAGCTCTTAGCACATGATCGGCCAAGTGAAGGTCGAACGAACATAAGGTGGCATGTGTGTGCTCGGCCGAGAAAATCCTTAGCGAGCTTAAAGGTACTCATCCTTGTAAAGCTCTTAGCATACGATCGGCCGAGCGAAAGTCAAACGAACATAAGGTTGCTTGTGTGAGCTCGATCGGACCAAGGTCAAGTGAGCTTAAAGGTACTTAGCCTTATAAAGCTCTTAGCATACGATCGGCTAAGCGAAGGCCAAACGAATATAAGGTTGCCTATGTGCGCTCGACTGGGCTAATCCCGAGCAAGCTTAAAGGTACTTAGTCTTATAAAGCTTTTAATATACGATCGACTAAGCAAAGGCTGAATGAACATAAGGTTTCCTATGTGCGCTCGACCGGGCAAATCCTGAGCGAGCTTAAAGTTATTTAACCTTATAAAAATCTTAATATATGAATGACTTGATGACTAACTGAGATATATTCAATAGAAGGTATTCTCAATATATGATTGGTTTAATGACCGACCGGGATATATTCAACAGAAGGTATTCTCAATATATGATTGGCTTAATGATTAACCGAGATATATTTAACAAAAGGTATTCTCAATATACAACAGGCTTAATGATCGGTCGAGATATATTCAATAGAATGTATTCTCAATATACGACTGGCTAAATGACCAGTTGAGATATATTTTGTAGACAAGTAGTCGACAAACTTATGACAGTCTGACAAACTTGTTGGGAAATATACCCTCGAAGCTTCTTCATTAATTAAGGGGCTCAAGTTATAAACGACAAAGGAGGTATATCTGGGGTAGAAAAAAGATTCCTTGGAAGATTATTGCACAATGTCTAGGTTGTACTTCTCTCATCTTATAACAAACTCTAACAAATCGGGGATCACCTTACGATCGTGGAGGTTATGTAAGGTGGTATAAAAAGGAGAATTCTCTCCGCTGGCAAGGTACACAATGTAAACATTTGCGTCTGAAGCCCTACCTTCTTGCATTCTTCGTTATTGTTCTTCTTCCACTTTTCATGAAAGGAAACTGACTTGGGTGTCGAAGGGCCTAGCCAGGGATTCCCACCCCGATCTTAGGTTACTAACTATTTATTAGCTCATCTAACTATGCATAGGATTATTGAGGAATTTCCTTCAGATCTAGAGAAGCTCATTGTTCATTGATCAACCACCTATCAGAGTTACTGCATCGTCTCATCGCCTTCAGACAGGATCAAGTTTGGTGTTGTCTGTGGGAACTCTTCACCTGGATCTGAAGCTTTGCGATGGAAGAAGCTGGAAAACTCAATATCGTAACCTTAAGACAAGAAGATCTGGAGTTGCTCATCAACACCAGGGTGTAGAAATTACTTCAACAACAACAAGCCAACACTGGTGGTATGTTGCCACCACCAAATCTGGAAGCATCAATAACCGCTTATTAGAGGGAGAGAGGGGTTCAGGAGGTGGGCCCTGCTCACTTACTCCCTATGCCTCTCTCACCAACTCGAAGCCCCCGAGTCCTTTTTCGTACACCACTAGAATAGCTGGGCCAAGGAATAATACCCCAAAAGTCTTTTGGAGAAAATATGTGGCTAGTGATAGCTCCCCTGAGTAAATTACTACTCCATTCTCTCCAACAGTGTTGGATGATCCATTACCCAAGCACTATCAGAACTTGAACATAGGAGAGTATTCAAGAACAACTAATCTAGAGGATTATCTCCTCAAATTTGAGCACACCACCCTTCTCTAAAAATTTATGGATGGTGTAAAATATTAGATGTTCCTCACTACATTTGGCGGATTATCTCCTCAAATTTGAGCACACCACCCTTCTCTAAAAATTTATGGATGGTGTAAAAGATTAGATGTTCCTCACTACATTTGGCGGAGCAGCCAAGCGATGGTTCAATCGATTGCCAGATAACTCTATTCGTCGCTTCAAGGACTTTCATAAGATATTTTTCCATCACTTTTCTAGTAACTGAAGGTATTAGAAAACCCCTTGAAGCCTCTTCTCACTTAAGTAGGGGCCTACGGAGACCATTCGAGACTACATCAAGAGATTCAATCCGGTAGCTATGGATGTTCCCACGATCATCATAGAGCTTTTAGTAAATGTCTTTTCTTAGGGGATTAATGATAATGATTTCTTTAAAGATTTGGTTAGAAAACCTCTGACTAACTTTGAGCTACTAATTGAATAGACAACTGAATTCATTAATGTTGAAGAAGCTTAAGCTACTCGAAAAAAGGAGGGTACTACATCTGCCTCCACTCTAATTCCTGAATGTTCAGTGGTACCTGCTCCTCCACCTAAAGGATCTTGTGTGGGTCCTCAGTATCATCATCCTGAGCCATGGCCCCAAGCCATAGAACATGTATCATTAAATAATCACTCACAACACAGAGGATTGTTATGCTCTATAGAATTAGCAGGAAGGCAATCCTAGATATCATTGACGTTCCCCAACCCCAAATCGTCGATTGTATCCACGACGAAACATCTTGCTCAAGATTTATAGCTGGGGGGGCCGAGCCACAACTGAGAACTTTGCAACTCCCTACTGAACAACCTCAAATGCCTGCTTGGGTGCAATAAGAGCAACCATCTGCCCAAGAAGAAAATCACAATAATGCTGCTCGGGATAATATCAACATGATAGCTGGGGGGCCAACTGATGGTGACTCCAATCAAGTGAGGAAGTCATATGATCGGTGTTTGGTCTTCCATGAAGTCAAATGTAGTGCAAAGCAGGTGGCTGAACCTGAAATCAGCTTCGAACCCAGAGATCTAGAGAGAGTAGAAGTACCCCATAATGATGTCTTAATAATTAAGGCTATTATAGTCAATTATAATATCTCTCCTATTTTTATTGATACAGGTAGCTCTCTCAACATTATCTTCAAACAAGCATTTGATCAATTACAAATTGACCCGAGCGAGATTCAACCCTCCTTTTTATGGGTTTAAGGGCAATGAAGTCCAGTCGCTTGACCAGATAAAGTTGGTCATATCTTTAAGGGAAAAGCCCTAATGAGGACACATCGATCGATCTGTATAGTGGTGGATGCACCCTCCGCATACAATGTCATTTTGGGTCGACCGACCCTGAATGAATTCCAGGCGATCATTTCAACTTTCTGTCAGAAGAAAAAATTCTCCGTGGATGATCAAGTGGGAGAAGTTAAAGGTGACCAACTAGTAGCATGCAAGTACTACATGGAGATAGTAAAGACAGAGGCCAATGCCATCCGGAAAGTCTGGAGGATGGAAGTCAATGCCATTTAAGAAAAGCCGCCCATCCTAATGTATAAAGAGAAGGAGGAAGTATAGATTCAGGCTGACCGACCAAAAGAAACTACTCATATAGCGGCTGACTTGGCTCTTGATCTTAAGTCCGAGATATTGAAGAGTCTGACACGTAATAGTGATGTATTCGCCTGGATGTCCAAAGAAGTGACGGGTGTGTCTCCGATGGTCATAGAGCATGCACTCCATGTATATCCTGATACCCACTCAGTCAAGCAAAGGAAGCGGGATTTTAGAGCCGACTAGAATAAGATCATCAAAGAAGAGGTGGAAAAATTGTTAGAGGCATGCTATATTTGAGAGATACAATTCCTAAATTAGCTGGCTAATGTTGTTCCGGTGTCTAAGGCTGAAAATAAATGGTGAGTCTGTATCGATTTTTGGGATCTCAACAAGGCTTGTCGAAGGACTATTATCCACTACCCCGTATTTGTTAGTTAGAGCCCTAGAGCCAATCATTTGATGATTGTATGGACTCATTGTATCATATTCTTGTATATTAATAAAGACATTTGTTTGGTTATTATACTTATTTGTATTAGTGCCAAATAGACTAAGTATAATAGCGTCCTTGAGTAGAAGGTTCATACCTATATCAATCGATTAGTTGAATCGATAGTGAGATGATATAGGGAACACTACTCTAAATCATTCCTAGTCGAGTATTAACATTCAGGGACAATGTTAATGCAATAAGACTAGCATGTAGGTCAGCTCGATGACTTGATCTCACAAGTCATGGATATAGAGATATCATGCTGACACATGGGTATACATTGGAGAATGTATACTGAATGACCCGCCATGAGAAAGAATCATGGATCGTTATATGAGTGTCATATACTTTCTCATGTGGCTATTAGTATGACTATTAGTCCTTAGACCTGAAGTCACCATGGATCCCTACATAAGGAGTTATGTACTTTAGTTTCGTCAAACGTCACCCGTAACTGGGTGGACTATAAAGGCGATTACTGGGTATGTAACGAATTATGCAGAGGGATGTGAGTGATGTAGATGGGATCTATCCCTCCTATATGACGGGAGCGACATCGCTATTCTTGATAGAGTGAGACCACGAAGTGCATGGCCATGCCCAAATGAGTCAACATTAGATGTTGAGCTCATTTAATCGAGTGAGTCTACTTGGAGTTCAAGATTTAGATTGATTAGAGGATGACACGGTCTATGCCTCACATTAATCAATCTAGATGTCTAGGATAGAAGGACACTTGTCACATATTGTGAGGAGTCACAATTAGTAGTCACAAGGTGATGTTGGATCTCAACATTCTTGTAACTTGGGTAGCAATGATGTATTGCTAGATGCCGCTCATTGCTTATGTTTCTAAAGGAGTTTAGAAACATTGCCAACGTTACAAGAACCTATTGGGTCACACACAAAGAACAAGTGGATAGAGATTAGGTTCATATGATGAACCAATTGGATTAGGTTCATGTGATGAACCAATTGGATTAGGTTCATGTGATGAACCAAATTGGATTAAGAGTAATCCAAATTGGGCTAATTGAGTTAGACTCAAGTTGATTCATGTGTTCAATGAGTCTAATTTAGATTATGACTCATTGAATCAATTTAATTAAATGAATTAGATTCATTATATTAAGTTGGCTTGAATCAAATGGTTAGATTAGATCAACCATGAGAGAGATTTGGTCAAGTTTGACTTGATTTGAGAAGGAAGATCAAAGGTCAATTTTGAATTGACCATTTGCCACCTCATTTGTGAGTTGGCATAAGGTGGACCATTGATGATGCTCCACATCATCATGGTTGCACATGTGTGTGGCACCTCATGGAGGTTACAAATCCCCTCTTTAATGGCCACATTAAATGGGAAGGGGGTTACACACACATGAAGGAGAGTGAATGCAATTCATTCTCATTCATTCCATCTTCTTCCTCCTTAGCTCTCTCTTGCTTTCTCCTCTCTTTTGGTCGTGGGTTCCATGAAGGGAGAGAAGGTGGTTGAGTTGTATTCCAAGAGAAGAAAGAAAGGGTGAAGGTCACAAAAGAGGAGACTACTTCTTGAGTGTAAGAGTTTCCTTTCTTCTTTCTTTTTCCCTCCATTTAAATCCTATCCGAGAGCTCTAGAAAGTGCTAGCACACTTGGGGCTCTCTTCTCCATCCTTTGAGTGTGAGAGACACTCCTTGTTCGTGTGGATATCACTAGAGAAGTATCTACCTTGATACTTTGGAGATCCGATAAGTACCTTGGACGAGCGGGATTTTGCAAGGGCACGCATCGAAGGTAAAATAGTTTTTCCTTTGTAGATCTACTGTAGATCGTAGTATAAAACTCGTATTTGTGTTTTCAAAATTTTTCCTTGCACGGATCTACGGCTTTGGGTGATTCGGGGTTTCCACGACGCGAAAAGCGGTTTTCGCGGCCTGAAAAACCCAACAGTGGTATCAGAGCCACGTGCAAGGCGAATACGAGTTTGTTTTTGGTTTTATGAAAACTAAAGTTTCTGTAATTTTCTGTAAAATTATGATTTTATAGTTTTTATGGGTAATTTTTCCGTAGAAGCGAAGCACAAGTGTCTCGCCACTTGTAGGCTTCGGCTACCGGAAAGATTTTTCCAAAACGGCTTCGTTTTGCCCCAAATCCGTTTGGGACAGCGGGCTTGGGTGCCATTAGATCGCAAAGGAGCAACTCACGATGGTTAGATCGTGGGTAGGGGTACTGCCCCTAACCCCGCAAGGGGATTTGCTCCGCGATTGCACTAAAACGAACCCGCCGGGAAGATTTTTCCGAAACGGCAATGTCTCGGCCCAAATCGTTTTGGGACAGCGGGTTTAGGCGCTGTTGGATCGCAAAGGAACCCTCGCGATGGTTAGATCGCGGGTAGGGGCGCTGCCCCTGGGCCCCGCAAGGGGATCCGTTCCGCGATTGCGCCCGAAACCGCTAAACGGGACCGCCGGGAAATTTTACTCATAAAATTGTAAAAATTAGTTTTAAAATTATAGAAAAATTATGAAAATATATAATTTTGAATTATATATAAATTTTGTGATAGTCATGGCCCAAAACCCAATATGATTGGTTGTATTGTAATTCATAATACGGCCTGCGTGCCGTTATGTGTTTGCGAGTGTTGTATTATATTCGCGACCTGCGCGTCGTGCCTTCTCTTATTTTCTTGTTGTAAATTAGATTTAGACTCGAATGTAACTCGAGTTTCAAATTGTAATGTACAAATTGGAGCGGTGGAGGGTCCACACGAGACGGAGTTCCGAGGCGGGCACGAGCAACACAAGGTGGTCAAAGGGAGGAGCTTGAAGAAGCTGTTGACCCTAGGTTGACCAATCGATCTTCTCATTGGCTTGAGAAGATCGTAGTAGGGCCATGACTAAATCACAAATAGATTAATTAATTGCTTGTGTATGTGATGCATATTTAATAAGTAGTTAATTAATTAGTGCCTTACGATTAGATTAGATCTAAGTCGTGCACATGATGCACCCATGCGATTAGATTAGATCTAAGTCATGCACAAGATGCATCCTTCTTGATTAGATTAGATCTAGATCGAACCAACTCAAAATGCCTAACCGTGCCGTGATACCTATCACTACCTCGATCACATGTATTGTTGAATCTGCCAAAGCAGAGCAATACATATTATCTTGGTAGGGTATGGAGGGACAATCTTGGTCCCGCCTATCAACGCATGGATGAATACAAACTCAATTAGATTGAGTATTCCTAGTTACTCAGTTGGATCGAGTCAATTATAGGCATTATTCCAACGGTTGGAAAAGAATAGGTCAAAATCACATCTATATTAACTCTCGGGCGTATTAGCCAAAGCTAACTCGAGTTTTAATATAAATGCGGGTATTGATTCTATAAACAAGAGTTGCATAGAGATGTAATTGGTAATCGTTACCTACCGATCATACTAAGCCTTGGGCGTATTAGCCAAAGCTAACTCAAGGGTTAGTATGATGTGGATCTTGTCCCACAAGAATTATAGAATTCAGTGGGAGCATCATTTAATTAAAGACCTAATTAGATGATTTAAAAGAATATGATATTTATTTCTGTAAATTTTCTGTTGTAGATAACCATGACGTCGAATATGAACTTTTTCTCTCTGCGTTCTGTCCTTAAGAAGGACAAGCTCAACGGAGCAAATTTCCTGGACTGGTATAGGAACTTGAGAATAGTTCTCACCCAAGAACGTAAACTGTACGTTCTGGAGCAGCCCATTCCGGAGGCTCCTCCTGCCACTGCCACGCGAGCTGACCGGGATGCTTACAAGAAGCATCAAGATGATGCATTAGATGTGTCCTGTCTTATACTCGCGACCATGAACTCTGAGCTTCAGAAGCAACATGAGTTGATGGGCGCTTACGATATGGTTAAGCATCTTTGTCACCTATATCAAGGACAAGCAAGGCACTGGAAGAGGAACTCCAAAGAATACCTGGAAGATCTTAAGAAGAAGAGAAATAAGATTTCTACTTCAGGTATACATGTTATAGAAGTCAACCTCTCTATTTCTTCATCGTGGGTATTAGATACCGGATGTGCTTCGCACATTTGTACTAATGTACAAGCGCTGAGGAATAGCAGGGCATTGACGAAGGGTGAGATAGACCTACGAGTAGGCAATGGAGCACGAGTTGCTGCTATTGCTGTAGGAACTTATCATCTATCTCTTCCTTCTGGGCTTGTACTAGAATTAGATGATTGTTGTTATGTGCCTGCCTTGACTAAGAACATTATATCAGTTTCTTGTTTGGACAAGAAAGGATTCTCGTTTATAATAAAGAACAAATGTTGTTCCGTCTACTTAAACGATATGTTCTATTGTAGTGCACCTCTGATAAACGGACTCTATATTCTAGACCTCGAGAGCCCTATCTATAACGCAAATACCAAGAGGTTCAAGTCTAATTACATGAACCAAACCTACCTTTGGCACTGTCGCTTAGGTCATATAAATGACAAGAGCTTATCCCAACTCCATAAGGATGGTTTGTTGGACTCATTTGATTTTGAATTATATGAGATATGCGAGTCATGCCCACGAGGCAAGATGACCAAGACTCCCTTTAGCGGGCACAGCGAGAGAGCGACTGATTTGTTAGGACTCATACATAGTGATGTATGTGGCCCTTTCAATGTCGCTGCTAAAGGCAGTTATAGGTACTTCATCACATTTACTAATGACTTCAGTAGATATGGTTATGTGTACTTAATGACACATAAGTCTGAATCCTTTGAAAAGTTCAAAGATATCAAGAATGAAGTACAGAACCAGAGTATTAAGATACTTCGATCCGATCGAGGTGGTGAATACTTAAGCCATGAGTTTCGTGACTACTTAGCTGAGTGTGGGATTTTATCTCAACTCACTCCTCCTGGAACACCACAGTGGAATGGTGTATCTGAAAGGAGGAATCGTACCTTATTAGATATGGTACGGTCTATGATGAGTCACACAGATCTTCCGACATACCTCTGGGGTTATGCTCTCGACACGGCAGCTTTCATTCTCAACCGAGTTCCATCCAAGGCCGTGATAAAGTCACCATATAGGATATGGACTGGGAGAGATGCCCAGGTGTCTTTCATGAGGATTTGGTGCTGTGAGGCTTACGTACGATGTCAAGTCTCAGACAAATTAGGACCCAAATCCGACAAGTGCTATTTCATCGGATATCCCAAGGAAACTAAGGGATATTACTTCTACATTCCCAGTCAGCACAAGGTAGTTGTGGCAAAGACTGGGGTCTTTCTAGAAAGGGATTTTGTTTCTAGAAAGACTAGTGGGAGCGCGTTCGATCTTGAAGAAGTTCAAGATGCGAACAATAGCACTAATGCCTCGATGGAAATTGAACCGGAACCACAAAGTGTTGTGGATGATGTTGTTCCACAAGGAGTTGAGGAACAACAACCGGTTCAAGTAGACATACCTCTTCGCAGGTCTGATAGGGTACGTCGTCAGCCTGAGAGATACTCATTTCTCTTGTCGACCATGATGACATTGTGCTCATAGAGGATGAGCCTACCACCTATCGGTATGATGAGACCAGATTCCGAGAAATGGCTAGAGGCCATGAGATCCGAGATGGAATCCATGTACACGAACCAAGTATGGACTTTGGTTGATCCACCTGAAGGGGTAAAACCCATTGGGTGCAAGTGGGTCTTTAAGAGAAAGACTGACATGGATGGACTTATCTATAAGGGTTGCTTGGTAGCTAAAGGTTTCAAGCAGATTCATGGTATTGACTATGATGAAACCTTTTCTCCAGTAGCGATGTTTAAGTCCATTCGGATCATGATTGCTATTGACTTACCACGATTACGAGATCGGCGGATGGACGTCAAAGCGCATTTCTGAATGGAAACCTACTGAGGATGTGTACATGACACAACCCGAGGGTTTGTAGATCCAAAGCATACTAGCGAGTATTCGCTGCATAGGTCCATTTATGGACTAAAGCAAGCTTCTGGAGCTGGAATCTTGATTCGATGATGCGATCAAACAGTTTGGTTTCATCAAGAACGAAGATGAACCTTGTGTCTACAAGAAGGTTGTAGGGGACATAGTTGTCTTCCTCATATTGTATGTGGATGACATACTACTCATTGGGAAGGACATCCCTATGCTTCAGTCTGTCAAGACCTGGCTAGGGAGTTGCTTCTCAATGAAGGACTTAGGTGAGGCATCCTGCATTCTAGGGATACAGATCTATAGAGATAGATCTAAGAGATTGCTTGGCCTAAGTCAGAGTACATACATTGACAAGGTACTCCTTCGGTTTGCCATGCAGAATTCCAAGAAGGGATTTCTGCCGATGTCACATGGCGTGAGTCTTTCGAAGACTCAAGGTCCCTCTTCTAGAGAGGAGAGAGATCGCATGGATCAGATCCCTTATGCCTCAGCCATAGGATCGATCATGTACGCCATGTTATGTACTCGACCTGATGTCTCGTATGCTTTGAGCATGACGAGCAGATACCAGTCAGATCCAGGTGAAAGTCACTGGATAGCGGTCAAGAATATTCTTAAGTACTTAAGAAGGACTAAAGAATATTTCTTGATATATGGAGGCAATGATGAGCTAACTGTAAAGGGTTACAGTGATGCTAGCTTCCAGACCGATCAGGATGATTACCGATCGCAGTCAGGGTTCGTGTTTTGCTTAAATGGTGGTGCTGTGAGCTGGAAGAGTTCGAAGCAGGACACAGTAGCTGATTCTACAACAGAGGCCGAGTATATTTGCATCACCCAGGAAGCTTTTAAGGTCAATCATGAGAATGGTGGTTGCCTTCGAACTTGAGCTCTATTGTGACAACAATGGAGCTATAGCACAGGCGAAGGAACCTCGCTCACACCAGCGGACCAAGCACATACTACGGCGCTTCCATCTCATTCGAGAGATTATCGATAGAGGAGATGTGAAGATTTGCAGAGTACCTACAGAGGCTAACATCGCAGATCCCTTGACCAAGGCTTTGGCACAGAGGAAGCATGATGGAGTCACCATAGTTCCCTACATAAGGAGTTATGTACTTTGGTTTCGTCAAACGTCACCCGTAACTGGGTGGACTATAAAGGCAATTACTGGGTATGTAACGAATTATACAGAGGGATGTGAGTGATGTAGATGGGATCTATCCCTCCTATATGACGAGAGCGACATCAGTATTCTTGATAGAGTGAGACCACGAAATGCATGTCCATGCCCAAATGAGTCAATATGAGATATTGAGCTCATTTGATTTAGTGAATCTACTTGGAGTTCAGGATTTAGATTGAATAGAGGATGACACGGTCTATGCCTCACATTGATCAATCTAGATGTCTAGGATAGAAGGACACTTGTCATATATTGTGAGGAGTCACAATTAGTAGTCACAAGGTGATGTTGGATCTCAACATTCTTGTAACATTGGGTAGTAATGATGTGTTGCTAGATACCTCTCATTACTTATGCTCCTAAATGGGTTTAGGGGCATTGCCAACGTTACAAGAACCTATAGGGTCACACACTAAGGACAATTAGATGGAGATTAGGTTCATATGATGAACCAAGAGGATTAGATTCATTTGATGAATCAAATTGGATTAAGAGTAATCCAAATTGGGCTAATTGAGTTGGACTCAAGTTGATTCATGTATTCAATGAGTCTAATTTAGATTATGACTCATTAAATCAACTTAATTTAATGAATTAGAATCATTATATTAAGTTGGCTTGAATCAAATGGTTAGATTAGATCAACCATGGAAGAGATTTGGTCAAGTTTGACTTGACTTGAGAGGAAGAAAAAGAGTCAAGTTTGACTTGACTAATTGCCACATCATAAGTGAGATGGCAAGATGTGGACCAATGATGATGCTCCACATCATCATGGTTTGCCACCTCATGGAGGTTACAAGCCTCCTTTCTCATTAATGTGGTCGGCCACATTAAATGAGTGGGAGTTACTCAAGTGGTCGACCACACAAGAGGATGAATGGGAATGAATTTTCATTCATGACTCATTCACTCCATCTTCTTCCTCTAGCTCTCCATCTCCCTCTCCTCCTCAACTTGGCCGAACCACACAAGGTGCTAGCACACCCTTTTGTGTGGTTTTTCTCCACCTATGTGTCTGTGTGGATACTTCTAGAGGGGTATCTATTTTGATACTCTCGAGATCCGGCACCGTTTGGACGAGCGGGAACGCGAAGGGCTTCGCTTCAAAGGTATAACCTTTTCTTTTGTAGATCTAAGTGTAGATCTAGGTAGAAACTCGTATTCGTGTGTTTTTCAAACTCTTTCTTTGCACAGATCCGTTGGCTAGGGGCTTTCGGGGTTTCCGCGACGCGAAAAAGCGATTTTCGTGGCCCGAACAACCCAACAGTGGCATCAGAGCCACGTGCGAAGACGAATACGAGTTTATTTTGTGTTTTATGAAAACTTTTTAGTTCTGTAATATTCTGTAAATTTATGATTTTTATAGTTTTTATGGGTATTTTTCTCGTAGAAGCGAAGCACAAGTGTTTCGATACTTGTAGGCTTCGACTACCGAGAAGAATTTTCCAAAACGGCCAAGTTTCACCCCAAAACTTTTTGGGATAGCGGGCTAAGGCACTGTTAGATCGCAATGAAACCCTCGCGATGGTTAGATCGCGGGTAGGGGCGCTGCCCCTGGCCCCGCAAGGGGATTCGTACCGCGATTGCGCTCGAAAACCGCTAAACGGAACCGCCGGGAAATTGTGCTCGTAAAAATTGTAAAAATTAAAGAAAAATTACAGAAAAATTATTGAAATATATAATTTTGAATTATATATTATTTTTGTGATAGTCATGGCCCAAAGGCCCAATTCAATTGGATAATTCGTGTTGTAATTCAAAATATGGCCTGCGTGCCATTTTGTGTATGTGTGTGTTGTATTTTATTATTTTTCGTGACCTGCGCGTCGTGCCTTTCTCTTTTATTCTTGTTGTAAATTAGATTTAGACTCGAATGTAACTCGAGTTTCAAAATGTAATGTAAATTTTGAAGCGGTGGAAGGTCCACTCGAGACGGAATTACGAGGAGGGCGCGAGCAACACGAGGTGGTCAAAGGAAGGAGCTTGAGAAGCTGTTGACCTTAGGTTGACCATCCGATCTTCTCATTGGCTTGATAAGATCGTAATAGGGCCATGACATAATCACAAATTATTTAATTAATTACTTTTGTGTGTATGTGATGCATGCTAGTTAATTAAGTAATTAATTAGTGCCTAACGATTAGATTAGATCTAAGTCATGCACATGATGCACCCTTCGATTAGATTAGATCTATCGAGTATATGATACGCATCATCATTTAGATTAGATCTAAATCGCGTCAACTCGTAATGCCTATCTTGCCGTGATACCTACCACTACCTCGATCGCATGTTGTTGTTGAATCTGCCAAAGCAGAGCAACACATACTATCTTGGTAGGGTACGGAGGGACAATTTTGGTCCCGCCTATCAATGCATGGGTGAGTACAACTCAATTAGATTGAGTAACTAGTTAACTCAATTGGATCAAGTTTAACCATAGGCATTATCCAATGGTTGGTAGATAGGTCAAAATCACGTTTATATTAACTCTTGGGTGTATTAGCCAAAGCTAACTCGAGATTTAATATAAATGCGGATTTTGATCCTATAAACAAGAGTTGCATAGAGATGTAATTGGTAATCGTTACCTACCGATCATACTAAGTCTTGGGCATATTAGCCAAAGCTAACTCAAGGGTTAGTATGATGTGGATCTTGTCCCACATGAATTATAGAATTCAGTGGGAGCATCATTTAGTTAAAGGTCTAATTAAATGATTAAGAATATGATACTTATTTCTGCATTTATTTCTGTTGTAGATTAGCATGACGTCGAATACGAACACCTTCTCCCTGCGATCTGTGCTCGAGAAGGACAAGCTCAACGGAGCAAACTTCCTGGACTGGTACAGGAACCTGAGAATAGTTCTCACCCAAGAACGTAAACTGTATGTTCTGAGCCGGAGGCTCCTCCTGCCACTGCCCCGCGAGCTGACCGAGATGCTTTCAAGAAGCATCAAGATGATGCATTAGATGTGTCTTGTCTAATGCTCGCAACCATGAACTCTGAGCTTCAGAAGCAACACGACTTAATGGGCGCTTATGATATGGTTGAACATCTTCGTCAACTGTATCAAGGTCAAGCGAGGCATGAGAGATTTGAGATCTCAAGGGCACTATTTTAGTGCAAGATGTCAGAAGGGGCTCCTGTAGGCCCATATGTACTCAAAATGATTGGGTACATAGAGAACCTACAAAGGTTGGGGTTCCCACTTGGCCAAGAGTTGGCCACTGACCTGATCTTGCAATCCTTGCCGGATAGCTATAGTCAATTCGTTCTAAACTACAATATGAACGAGATTGACAAGCCACTGCCCGAGCTGCTTAGTATGTTGCGAACTGCTAAGCTAAACCTTAAGAAGGCTAAGCCCAACACTGTTCTGATGGTTCAGAAACATAAGGGCAAGGGCAAGCCCAAAGGCAAGGGAAATTCCCAAGCCAAGGGCAAAGGAAAGTCCCAAGGCAAGGGCAAAGGCAAGGCACTGAAGCTTAAAGGAGGGGTCACCAAGGATGCTACTTGTTTCCACTGCGGTCAGACCGGGCACTGGAAGAGGAACTGCAAGGTATACTTGGAGGATCTTAAGAAGAAGCGAAGTGAGACTTCCACTTCAGGTATATATGTTATAGAAGTCAATCTATCTATTTCTACATCATGGGTATTAGATACTGGATGTGCTTCTCACATTTGTACTGATGTGCAGGCACTGAGAAATAGCAGGGCATTGACAAAGGGCGAGGTGGACCTACGAGTAGGCAATGGAGCACGGGTTGCTGCTGTTGCTGTAGGGACTTACTTTCTATCTTTGCCCTCTGGGCTTGTACTAGAGTTAGTCGATTGTTGTTATGTGCCTGCATTAACTAAGAACATTATATAAGTTTCTTGTTTGGACAAGAAAGGTTTCTCGTTTACAATAAAGAACAAATGTTGTTCCGTTTATTTAAACGATATGTTCTATTGTAGTACACCTCTGATAAACGGACTCTATATTCTAGACCTTGAGATCCCTATCTATAACATAAATACCAAGAGGTTCAAGTCAAATGACATGAACCAAACCTACCTCTGGCACAATCGCTTAGGTCATATAAATGACAAGCGCTTATCCCATCTCCATAAGGATGGTTTGCTGGACTCATTTGATTTTGAATCATATGCGATATGCGAGTCATGCCTACGAGGCAAGATGACCAAGACTCCCTTTAGTGGGCACAGCGAGAGAGCGACTGATTTGTTAGGACTTATACATAGTGATGTATGTGGCCCTTTCAATGTCGCTGCTAGAGGTGGTTATAGGTACTTCATTGTTAGCTAGAGCCCTAGAGCCAATCATTTGATGATTGTGTTTTAGACTTATTGTATCATATTCTATATAAATAAAGGCATTTTGATTTTGGTTATTATACTTACTTGTATTGGTGCCAAATAAACTAAGTATAATAATGTCCTTGAGTAGACGGTTCTCACCTATATCAATCGGTTAGTTGAACCGATAGTGAGATGATATAGGGAACACTACTCTTAATCATTCCTAGTCGAGTATTAACATTCAGGGACAATGTTAATGCAATAAGACTAGCATGTAGGTCAACTCGATGACTTGATCTCACAAGTCATGGATATAGAGATATCAAGTTGACACATGGGTATACATTAGAGAATGTATACTGAATGACCCGCCATGAGAAAGTATCATGGATCGTTATATGAGTGTCATATACTTTCTCATGTGGCTATTAGTATGACTACTAGTCCTTAGACCTGAAGTCACCATAGATCCCAACATAAGGAGTTATGTATTTTGGTTTCGTCAAACGTCACCCGTAACTGGGTGGACTATAAAGGCGATTACTGGGTATGTAACAAATTATGCGGAGGGATGTGAGTGATGTAGATGGGATCCATCCCTCCTATATGACGGGAGTGACATCGGTATTCTTGATAGAGTGAGACCACGAAGTGCATGGCCATGCCCAAATGAGTCAATATAGGATATTGAGCTCATTTGATTTAGTGAGTCTACTTGGAGTTCAAGATTTAGATTGGTCAGAGGATGACACGGTCTATGCCTCACGTTGACCAATTTAGATGTCTAGGATAGACGGACACTTGTCATATATTGTGAGGAGTCACAATTAGTAGTCACAAGGTGATGTCGGATCTCAACATTCTTGTAACTTGGGTAGTAATGATGTGTTGCTAGATACCGCTCATTACTTATGCTCCTAAATGGGTTTAGGGCATTGCCAACGTTACAAGAACCTATAGGGTCACACACTAAGGACAATTAGATGGAGATTAGGTTCATATGATGAACCAAGAGGATTAGATTCATTTGATGAATCAAATTGGATAAGGAGTAATCCTAATTGGGCTAACTTGAGTTGGACTCAAGTGGATTCATGTATTCAATGAGTCTAATTTAAATTATGACTCATTAAATCAACTTAATTTGATGAATTAGATTCATTATATTAAGTTGGCTTGAATCAAATGGTTAGATTAGATCAACCATGGAAGAGATTTGGTCAAGTTTGACTTGACTTGAGAGAAAGATTAAAAGTCAAGTTTGACTTGACTTTATGCCACCTCATTGGTGAGTTGGCATTGATGTGGACCATTGATGTTACTCCACATCATCATGGGTGCCACCTCATGGAAGTTACAAAGCCATTCTCTTTAATGGCTTCACATTAATTGCAATTAATGCAATTAATTTGGGGTTACACATGGAGAAGTGGCCGGCCACATTTTTGAATGAAATGGATTCATTTTTCATGGAAGTGGTATTATTGCATCTTCTTCCTCTCAAGCTCTCCCTCTCCTCCTTCTTTGGCCGAACCACATAGGTGCTAGCACACCTTGGTTTTTGGTCACCTCCACCTAGTGTGTTCGTGTGGATATGTGTAGAGAGTTGTCTACATTGACAACTTCGAGATCCGGCGTACCGAGGACGAGCGGGATACGTAAAAGGGCACGCAACAAGGGTAAAGATCTTCATCATGTAGATCTAGAAGTTTTGTAACTCGTACTCGTATGTTTTCGAATTTTTCTTCGCACGAGATCCGTTGGCTAGGGTGATTCGGGGTTTCCGCGACGCGAAAAAGCGGTTTTCGCGGCCCAAAAATCCCAATAGTGGTATCAGAGCCACGTGCGAAGCTTGTACGAGTTTAATTTGATTTCTATGAAAAATTAAAGCTACTGTAAATTTCTGTCAATTTATGAGTTTTATAGTTTTAAGAGTAATATTTCTCGTAGAAGCGAAGCACAAGTGTTTATACACTTGTAGCTTCGACTACCGAGAAGTTTTTCCCAAGACGGCATCGTTTCGACCCAAATCTTTTTGGGACAGCGGGATAAGGTGCTCTTGGATCGCTTAGGAGCAACTCGCGATGGTTAGATCGCGGGTAGGGGTACTGCCCCTAACCCCACAAGGGGATTTGCTCCGTGATTGCGCCCGAAATCGCTAATCGGGACCGCTGGGAAAAATTTACTCATAAAATCTGTAAAATTATGAAAATTACAGAAATATATAATTTTGAATTATATATTAATTTTGTGATAGTCATGGCCCAAAGACCCAATTTGATTGGACAATATGTGTTGTAATTCATAATACGGCCTGCGTGCCGTTATGTGATGTGCGTGCTTGTATTTTTATTTTTATTTTATTTTATTTTCGTGACCTGCGCGTCGTCCTTTCTCATATATTCTGGTTGTAAATTAGATTTAGACTCGAATGTAACTCGAGTTTCAAAATTGTAATGTACAAAATTGGAGCTGTGGAAGGTCCACTCGAGACGGAGTTAAGAGGAGGGCGCGAGCAACATGAGGTGGTCAAAGGAAGGAGCTTGAGAGGCTGTTGACCTTAGGTTGACCATCCGATCTTCTCATTGGCTTGAGAAGATCGTAGTAGAGCCATGACATAATCACAAAATTATTTGATTAATTATTTAATTAATTGTTTTGTGTGTATGTGATGTATGCTAGTTAATTAAGTAATTAATTAGTGCCTTACGATTAGATTAGATCTAAGTCGTGCACATGATACACCCTTCGATTAGATTAGATCTATCGAGTATATGATATGCATCATCGTTTAGATTAGATCTAAATCACGCCAACTCGTAATGCCTACCATGCCGTGATACCACTACCTCGATCGCATGTAGTTGTTGAATCTGCCAAAACAAAGCAACACATACTATCTTGGTAGGGTACGAAGGGACAATCTTGGTCCCGCCTATCAACGCATGGGTGAGTACAACTCAATTAGATTGAGTATTCCTAGTTAACTCGGTTGGATCGAGTATAACGATAGACATTCTTCCAACGGTTGGAAAGATAGGTCAAAATCACATTTATATTAACTCTCGGGCGTATTAGCCAAAGCTAACTCGAGTTTTAATATCAATGCGGATCTTGATCCTATAAACAAGAGTTGCATAGAGATGTAATTGGTAATCTTTACCTACCAATCATACTAAGTCTTGGGCGTATTAGCCAAAGCTAACTCAAGGGTTAGTATGATGTAGATCTTGTCCCACGTGAATTATAGAATTCAGTGGGAGCATCATTTAGTTAAAGGCCTAATTAAATGATTAAGAATATGATACTTATTTATGCATTTATTTCTGTTGTAGTATTTCCATGACGTCGAATACGAACACCTTCTCTCTGCGATCTGTCCTTAAGAAGGACAAGCTCAACGGAGCAAATTTCCTGGACTGGTACAGGAACCTGAGAATAGTTCTGGAGCAACCCATTTCGGAGGCTCCTCCTGCCACTGCCACGCGAGCAGACCGAGATGCTTACAAGAAGCATCAAGATGACGCATTAGATGTGTCATGTCTTATGCTCGCTACCATGAACTCTGAGCTTCAGAAGAAACTTGAGTTGATGAGTACTTACGATATGGTTGAACATCTTTGTCACCTATATCAAGGACAAGCAAGGCACTGGAAGAGGAACTCCAAAGAATACCTGGAAGATCTTAAGAAGAAGAGAAATAAGATTTCTACTTCAGGTATACATGTTATAGAAGTCAACCTCTCTATTTCTTCATCGTGGGTATTAGATACCGGAGGTGCTTCGCACATTTGTACCAATGTACAAGCGCTGAGAAATAGCAGGGCATTGACGAAGGGTGAGGTAGACCTACGAGTAGGCAATGGAGCACGGGTTGCTGCTATTGCTGTAGAAACTTACTATCTATCTCTGCCCTCTGGGCTAGTACTAGAATTAGATGATTGTTGTTATGTGCCTGCCTTGACTAAGAACATAATTTCAGTTTCTTGTTTGGACAAGAAAGGATTTTCGTTTACAATAAAGAACAAATGTTGTTCTATCTATTTAAACGATATGTTCTATTGTAGTGCACCTCTGATGAACGGACTCTATATTCTAGACCTTGAGAGCCCTATCTATAACATAAATACCAAGAGGTTCAAGTCAAATGACCTGAACCAAACCTATCTCTGGCACTGTCGCTTAGGTCATATAAATGACAAGCGCTTATCCCAACTCCATAAGGATGGTTTGCTGGACTCATTTGATTTTAAATCATATGAGATATGCGAGTCATGCCTACGAGGCAAGATGACCAAGACTCCCTTTAGTGGGCACAACGAAAGAGCGACTGATTTGTTAGGACTCATACATAGTGATGTATGTGGCCCTTTCAATGTCGCTGCTAGAGGCGGTTATAGGTACTTCATCACATTTACTGATGACTTTAGTAGATATGGTTATGTCTACTTGATGACACATAAGTCTGAATCCTTTGAAAAGTTCAAAGAATTCAAGAATGAAGTACAGAACCAGCTTGGCAAGAGTATTAAGATACTTCGATCCGATCGAGGTGGAGAATACCTTAGCCATGAGTTCCGTGACTATCTAGCTGAGTGTGGGATTCTATCCCAACTCACTCCTCCTGGAACACCACAGTGGAATGGTGTATCCGAACGGAGGAATCGTACCTTATTAGATATGGTACGATCTATGATGAGTCACACAGATCTTCCGACATATCTATGGGGATATGCTCTAGACACGGCAGTTTTCATTCTCAACCGAGTTCCATCCAAGGTCGTGATAAAGACACCATATAGGATATGGACTGGGAGAGACGCCCAGGTGTCTTTCATGAGGATATGGGGTTGTGAGGCTTACGTTCGACGTCAAGTCTCTGACAAGTTAGGACCCAAATATGACAAGTGCTATTTTATTGGATATCCCAAGGAAACTAAGGGATATTACTTCTACATTCCCAGTCAGCACAAAGTAGTTGTCGCAAAGACTGGGATCTTTCTAGAAAGGGACTTTGTTTCTAGAAAGACTAGTGGGAGTGCGTTCGATCTTGAAGAAGTTCAAGATGCGAACAATAGCACTGATGCCTCGATGGAAATTGAACTGGAACCACAAAGTGTTGTGGATGATGTTGTTCCACAAGGAGATGAGGAACAACAACCAGTTCAAGTAGACATACCTCTTCGCAGGTCTGATAGGGTACGTCGTCAGCCTGAGAGATACTCATTTCTCTTGTCTGACCATGATGACATTGTGCTCATAGAGGATGAGCCTACCACCTATCAGGAAGCTGTGATGAGACCAGATTCCGAGAAATGGCTAGAGGCCATGAGATCCGAAATGGAATCCATGTACACCAACCAAGTATGGACTTTGGTTGATCCACCTGAAGGGGTAAAACCCATTGGGTGCAAGTGGGTCTTTAAGAGAAAGACTGACATGGATGGACTTATCTATAAGGGTCGCTTGGTAGCTAAAGGTTTCAAGCAGATTCATGGTATTGACTATGATGAAATCTTTTCTCCAGTAGCGATGTTTAAGTCTATTCGGATCATGCTTTCTATTGCAGCCTACCATGACTATGAGATATGGCAGATGGATGTCAAAACCGTGTTTCTGAATGGAAACCTACTCGAGGATGTGTACATGACACAACCTGAGGGTTTTGTAGATCCACAGCATACTAGCAGAGTATGCAAGCTGCATAGGTCCATTTATGGACTAAAAGCAAGCTTCTCGGAGCTGGAATCTTCGATTCGATGATGCAATCAAATAGTTTGGTTTCATCAAGAATGAAGATGAACCTTGTGTCTACAAGAAGGTTGTAGGGGATATAGTTGTCTTCCTCATATTGTATGTGGATGACATACTACTCATTGGGAAGGACATCCCTATGCTTCAGTCTGTCAAGACCTGGCTAGGGAGTTGCTTCTCAATGAAGGACTTAGGTGATGCATCTCGTATTCTAGGGATACAGATCTATAGAGATAGATCTAAGAGATTAGGTGAGGCATTTCTGTTGTATGTGGCCCTTTCAATGTCGTTGCTAGAGGCGGTTATAGATACTTCATCACATTTACTGATTACTTCAGTAGATATGGTTATGTGTACTTGATGACACATAAGTCAGAATCTTTTGAAAAGTTCAAAGAATTCAAGAATGAAGTACAAAACCAGCTTGGCAAGAGTATTAAGATACTTTGATCAAATCGAGGTGGAGAATACCTTAGCCATGAGTTTCGTGACTACCTAGCTGAGTGTGGGATTCTATCCCAACTCACTCCTCCTAGAACACCACAGTGGAATGGTGTATCCAAAAGGAGGAATCATACCTTATTAGATATGGTACGATCTATGATGAGTCACACAGATCTTCCGACATACCTTTGGGGCTATGCTCTAGACACGACAACTTTTATACTCAACCGAGTTCCATCAAAGGCCGTGATAAAGACACCATATAGGATATGGACTGGGAGAGATGCCCAGGTGTCTTTCATGAGGATTTGGGGTTGTGAGGCTTACGTTAGACGTCAAGTCTCAAACAAATTAGGACCCAAATCCGACAAGTGCTACTTTATTGGATATCCCAAGGAATCTAAGGGATATTACTTCTATATGTTGGTGCAGCGGAGACCGGCAAGAGGGGGGTGAATTGCTGAAAATAAAAATGAAACTACCCTCCTCGGATTTCAACTCAGAATAAATGCAGTAGTAAAATAATAAAGACAGAAAACTAAAAGCAGAAAGAGAAATTTAACCTGGTTACAACCAAGAGGGTTGTTAATCCAGGGCAGTGAAAAGCGCACTAAGAAAATTCTCCTTCTCTGAAGGCAGAGAAGCCTTTTACACTCTAATTGCTCAGAACTACTGCTAGGAATTGCTTATGGATTGATTGCTTGAGTTGTTCTTGAATTCCTTGGTCCAGGGGCCTTTATATAGCTCCTGGAAAGTCTATCCCGAGGGTCCAAGGCGCCTCCAACAAGGTTCAATGCGCCTCCAGCTCGGTCAGCGGATAAAACTTTATTCGCAGCATAAACGGTCAAATTTGACCTGTTGAAGGCGACTTCAATAGGGTTGAAGGCGCTTTCATGATGGAGGCGCCTCAAGCCTGCTGGAGGCGCCTCCAAGCTGGCAGCACAGATTCCAACTTGGTTTTTCCAGCTTCCGACGCTCCGTTCTTTTGGGTGATTTCGGCCAACCGGAGTAGGGCTCACCTGAACCCAATTCCCGGCCTTCTCCTCGAGCAGCCTTCCGTCCTGGCTTAACGTTCCTCGAGCGCCGCGTACGCTCTTCACGCCCACCGGAGTACTCTTCCGCAGCTCTCTCGTCCTTCAGACGCACCGAGCCCGTCGGCTCCCTTCCTGTGCCGTCCTTCTCGCTAGCTGCGTCTTCCGCTCGACTTCCTATGTTCCTAAGCTCCTGCACACTCAGACACAGGGATCAAACACAGCAGGACCTAACCAACTTGGTTGATCACATCAAAACTACCACGAGGTCCAACAATCTCCCCCTTTTTGATGTGCATCAACCCAAGTTCAAGTTAGGGTTAAAAATAGACATAAACAGTAATTTTAAAGAAAAAAAATTACTAAACTAACAAGTGACGAATAATTTTTGCAATTAGTAAAATTGCAACACTAAAAAAAAATAACAGAAATTTTAAATTTTTCTAACTCCCCCTAAACTTGTACTTTTCTCTCCCCCTTTGATCACAACAAAAATGGGGTCTTAAGTAAAATATTTTCAAGTAAAATTCTAAACAAGAATGAACTTTTTATAAAACAAATTTCTAAGTCAAAACTAAAAACTTTCTAAGTTAGAATATTTAAGAAAAATTTTTAAGGAATTTTCTAAGTCAAATATTTGATAAACTTTCAAAGAATTCTTTAATTCTTGTTTAATGATTTTTCAGAAAGTTAATTAAATATTTTATTTCAATATTTTAGCTTCCAGGTCGTGGTGAGGCACTAGGCCTTCTTGGTTATTGGAGCAACAACCACTTCCTTAGACAAAGCTTCCATAAAGAATTTCAATGTTTAATTATCTCACTGTAAGCTTTTAATTTTTGAAAAAATTAATTAAGCACAGATTTTGGAACCCAATAGAGGTTCCTTCCTACAGGATTATTCAAAAATCTAGGGGGTACATAGTTTCTTGGTATTTTCCTAAGTTGACCTTGATGCTTCCTTATATACCAATTTAATTTACCATAAATTCTTAATTTTGAATTTGGAAATTGATTTAAGCATGCATCAGATTTCAGTTTTTCAATTTCTAATTTCAATTTTTCATTTTCTGATTTTTGATGATCATACATTTCTAACGGGCATGCTCTTGCTAGGTTCAACTTTAGTTCAACATTCTCTTTTTCTAATTGATCTAACTCTTTAGAAAGAGACTTGATAAATTTAAAAGATTGAGTTGGGGTTAGATTGCGTACCTTACTTACCTGGTCTGGTGACGCTCCCCCTTCACTGCTGCTTTCTTCTTCTGATGTTCCTCCCCCTTCATCGATGCTCATCTCTGAGCTTGAGTCTTCTTCCGGTTGATGGTTCGCCAATAGCGCTAACCCTGAGAATTCTTCGATGTCCGACTCAGAGGTTGACGAATCTGACAAAGTAGCCTTCAGATTCTTCTACTTGGAGGGTTCTGGTTTCTTGTATTTTGGCTTTTCCTTTTCTTTCTCCTTTCTCTTCAATTTTGGGCAGTCCTCCCTGATGTGCCCTTCTTCGTTGCAGTTGTAGCAACGAACCGTCCTCTTCTTTCGATGATGCCTCTGCGATTTAAATTTATTAGAACTGAAAAACTTATTGAAGTGTCTTACCAGTAGTGCCACTTCGGATTCGTCGACTGAGGCTTCAGAGTCAGAATTGTTCATCTTTGCCTTTAAGGCAATGTTCTTACTTGTCTTCTATGCTCCGTTGGGTTCTGAAACTCGAGATTCGTTAAGTTCAAAAGTCAAAAATAATTGTTCTAACGTACTTACCTCGAGGTCCTTAGAGATGTAGTACGCATCTACTAAGGAGGCCCACTATGGAGTTCTCGGGAAGGCATTGAGCGCGTATCGGATAGAATCCCGGTTGGTTACCTCTTCTCCAAGGTTCGTTAGTTGCGTTATCAGCTCCTTGATTCTCGCTTGGAGTTGCGCTACCTTCTCGCCTTGGTCCATCCGGAGGTTCGTTAACTGGTTCCGGAGGATGTCGCGCTTCGCTAGCTTCGCTTCGGAAGTACCTTCGTGAAGCTCCAGGAATTTCTCCCAGAGATCTTTCGCTGAGTCGTAGCTTCCTATCCGATTTACCTCCTGCGGCAGCAGCACACTGAGCAAGTGGAACTCTGCTTTTCCGTTGGCGATGAAATCGGCTTGCTCCTTCTCGCTCCATGTGTTTTCTTCTTTGTCTTTCGGCGCTGCAAAACCATATTTCATTATAATAAGAATATCAAAATCCATTTTAAAAAATACCTCCAATTTGAGCTTCCAAGTGGCGAAGTCTCCGTCGAACTTCGGGGGATGGATGTTCGCTCCGGCCATCGTCTTGATCGTAGTGCTTCAGTTGGCCGTTAGTCCTTCTGAGGCAATCAGGCTCTGATACCACTTGTTGGTGCAGCGGAGACCGGCAAGAGGGGGTGAATTGCTGAAAATAAAAATGAAACTACCCTCCTCGGGTTTCAACTCAGAATAAATATAGTAGTAAAATAATAAAGACAGAAAACTAAAAGCAGAAAGAGAAATTTAACCTGGTTACAACCAAGAGGGTTGTTAATCCAGGGCAGTGAAAAGCGCACTAAGAAAATTCTCCTTCTTTGAAGACGGAGAAGCCTTTTACACTCTAATTGCTCAGAACTACTGCTAGGAATTGCTTATGGATTGATTGCTTGAGTTGTTCTTGAATTCCTAGGTCCAGGAGCCTTTATATAGCTCCTGGAAAGTCTATCACGAGGGTCCAAGGTGCCTCCAACAAGGTTCAAGGCGCCTCCAGCTCGGTCAGCGGATAAAACTTTATCCGCAGCATAAATGGTCAAAATTGACCTGTTAAAGGCGCCTTCAACAGGGTTGAAGGCGTCTTCATGATGGAGGCGCCTCCAAGCTTGCTGGAGGCGCCTCCAAGCTAGCAGCACATATTCCAGCTTGGTTTTTCCAGCTTCCGACGCTCTGTTCTTTTAGGTGATTTCGGCCAACCGGAGTAGGGCTCACCCGAACCCAATTCCCGGCCTTCTCCTCGAGCAGCCTTTCGTCCCGGATTAACATCCCTCGAGCGCCGCGCACGCTCTTCACGCCCACCGGAGTACTCTTCCGCAGCTCTCTCATCCTTCGGACGCACCGAGCCCATCGGCTCCCTTCCGGTGCCGTCCTTCTCGCTAGCTGCATCTTCCGCTCGACTTCCTGTGTTCCTAAGCTCCTGCACACTCAGACACAGGGATCAAACACAGCAGGACCTAACCAACTTGGTTGATCACATCAAAACTACCACGGGGTCCAACACTACATTCCCAGTCAGCACAAGGTAGTTGTGGCAAAGACTGGGGTCTTTCTAGAAAGGGACTTTGTTTCTAGAAAGACTAGTGGGAGCATGTTCGATCTTGAAGAAGTTCAAGATGCGAATGATAGCACTGAAGCCTTGATGGAAGTTGAATTGGAACCACAAAGTGTTCTGGATGATGTTGTTCCACAAAGAGATGAGGAACAACAACCAGTTCAAGTAGACATACCTCTTCGCAGGTCTGATAGGGTACGTCGTCAGCCTGAGAGATACTCATTTCTCTTGTCTGACCATGATGATGTTGTGCTCATAGATGATGAGCCTATCACCTATCAGGAAGCTGTGATGAGACCAGATTCCGATAAATGGCTAGAGGCCATGAGATCCGAGATGGAATCCATGTACACCAACCAAGTATGGACTTTGGTTGATCCACCTGAAGGGGTAAAACTCATTGGATGTAAGTGGGTCTTTAAGAGAAAGACTGACATGGATGGACTTTTCTATAAGGGTCGCTTGGTAGCTAAAGGTTTCAAGCAGATTCATGGTATTGACTATGATGAAACCTTTTCTCCAATAGCGATGTTTAAGTCCATTCGGATCATGCTTGCTATTGCAGCATACCATGACAATGAGATATGGCAGATGGATGTCAAAACCACATTTCTGAATGGAAACCTACTCGAGGATGTGTACATGACACAACCTGAGGGTTTTGTAGATCCACAGCATACTAGCAGAGTATGTAAGCTGCATAGGTCAATTTATGGACTAAAGCAAGCTTCTCGGAGCTAGAATCTTCGATTCGATGATGCAATCAAACAGTTTGGTTTCATCAAGAATAAAGATGAGCCTTGTGTCTACAAGAAGGTTGTAGGGGATATAGTTGTCTTCCTCATATTGTATGTGGATGACATACTGCTCATTGGGAAAGACATCCCTTTGCTACAGTCTGTCAAGACTTGGCTAGGGACTTGTTTCTCAATGAAGGACTTAGGTGAAACATCCCGCATTCTAGAGATACAGATCTATAGAGATAGATCTAAGAGATTGCTTGGCCTAAGTCAGAGTACATACATTGACAAGGTACTCCTTCGGTTTGCCATGCAGAACTCCAAGAAGGGATTTCTGCCGATGTCACATCGTGTGAGTCTTTCGAAGACTCAAGGTACCTCTTCTAGAGAGGAGAGAAATCACATGGATCAGATCCCTTATGCCTCTGCCATAGAATCGATCATGTATGTCATGCTATGTACTCGACCTGATGTCTCGTATGCTTTGAGCATGACGAGCAGATACCAGTCAGATCCAGGTGAAAGTCACTGGATAGCGGTCAAGAATATTCTTAAGTACTTAAGAAGGAATAAAGAATATTTCTTGATATATGGAGGCAATGATGAGCTAGCTGTAAAGGGTTATAATGATGCCAGCTTCCAAACTGATCAGGATGATTTTCGATCACAGTCAGGGTTCGTATTTTGCATTAATGGTGGTGCTGTCAGCTGGAAGAGTTCGAAGAAGGACACAGTAACTGATTCTACAACAGAGGCCGAGTACATTGCTACATCAGAGGCAGCAAAGGAGGCAGTTTGGATCGCAAGTTCATCACTGAACTTGGGGTGGTTCCTAGCATTGCTGACCCCATTGAGCTCTATTGTGACAATAATGGAGCTATAGCACAGGCAAAGGAACCTCGCTCACACCAGCGGACCAAACACATACTACATTGGCTAACATCGCAGATCCCTTGACCAAGGTTTTGGAGCAGAGGAAGCATGATGGTCACACTAGGTCATTGGGGCTTAGAGCCTACACTGATTGGCACTAGTGCTAGTGGGAGATTGTTAGCTAGAGCCCTAGAGCCAATCATTTGATGATTCTATTTTTGGACTTGTTGTATCATATTCTATATAAATAAAGGCATTTGGTTTTTGGTTATTATACTTACTTGTATTGGTGCCAAATAAACTAAGTATAATAACGTCCTTGAGTAGAAGGTTCTTACCTATATCAATCGATTGGTTGAATCGATAGTGAGATGATATAGGGAACACTACTCTTAATCATTCCTAGTCGAGTATTAACATTCAGGGACAATGTTAATGCAATAAGACTAGCATGTAGGTCAACTCGATGACTTGATCTCACAAGTCATGGATATAGAGATATCAAGTTGACACATGGGTATGCATTAGAGAATGTATACTGAATGACCCGCCATGAGAAAGTATCATGGATCGTTATATGAGTGTCATATACTTTCTCATGTGGCTATTAGTATGACTACTAGTCCTTAGACCTGAAGTCACCATAGTTCCCTACATAAGGAGTTATGTACTTTGGTTTCGTCAAACGTCATCCGTAACTGGGTGGACTATAAAGGCGATTACTGGGTATGTAACGAATTATGCAGAGGGATGTGAGTGATGTAGATGGGATCTATCCCTCCTATATGACGGGAGCGACATCGGTATTCTTGATAGAGTGAGACCAAGAAGTGCATGACCATGCCCAAATGAGTCAATATGAGATATTGAGTTCATTTGATTTAGTGAGTCTACTTGGAGTTCAGGATTTAGATTGATCAGAGGATGACACGGTCTATGTCTCACATTGATCAATCTAGATGTCTAGGATAGAAGGACACTTGTCATATATTGTGAGGAGTCACAATTAATGGTCACAAGGTGACGTTGGATCTCAACATTCTTGTAACATTGGGTAGTAATGATGTGTTGCTAGATACCGCTCATTACTTATGCTCCTAAATGGGTTTAGGGGCATTGCCAACGTTACAAGAACCTATAGGGTCACACACTAAGGACAATTAGATGGAGATTAGGTTCATCTAATGAACCAAGAGGATTAGATTCATTTGATGAATCGAATTGAATTAAGAGTAATCCAAATTGGGCTAATTGAGTTGGACTCAAGTTATTTCATGTATTCAATGAGTCTAATTTAGATTATGACTCATTAAATCAACTTAATTTAATGAATTAGATTCATTATATTAAGTTGGCTTGAATCAAATGGTGAGATTAGATCAACCATGGAAGAGATTTGGTCAAGTTTGACTTGACTTGAGAGGAAGAGAAAGAGTCAAGTTTGACTTGACTAATTGCCACATCATAAGTGAGATGGCAAGATGTGGACCAATGATGATGCTCCACATCATCATGGTGTGCCGCCTCATGGAGGTTACAAGCCTTCTTTCCCATTAATGTGGCCGGCCACATTAAATGAGTGGGAGTTACTCAAGTGGCCGGCCACACAAGAGGATGAATGGGAATGAATTTTCATTCAAGACTCATTCACTCCATCTTCTTCCTCTAGCTCTCCATCTCCCTCTCCTCCTCAACTTGGCCGAACCACACAAGGTGCTAGCACACCCTTTTGTGTGGTTTTTTCTTCACCTACGTGTCCGTGTGTATACTTCTAGAGGGGTATCTATTTTGATACTCTCGAGATCCGACACCGTTTGGACGAGCGGGAATGCGAAGGGCTTCGCTTCAAAGGTATAACCTTTTCTTTTGTAGATCTAAGTGTAGATCTAGGTAGAAACTCGTATTCGTGTGTTTTTCAAACTCTTTCTTTGCACAGATCCGTTGGCTAGGGGCTTTCGTGGTTTCCGCAACGCGAAAAAATGATTTTCGTGGCCCGAAAAACCCAACACGAATCTGGGTTCTCCTCGGTCGAATTTCTCTCTTGTCATTAGATCTTCGCGCAAGGAGGGCATTCAGTGACTCTATTCTTCTCTATCCGCTTTGGGTTTCTCGGATCGATGTGTTACAGGTATTACTCTTCACCAATGGTAGATTTTTTCTCTCGACTCTTCGTCTTGTCAAGCTTCTCAGACAGGATAAAATTTGGCGCCGTCTATGGGAAACTTCACCTAAATCTGAGACTACATGATGGAAGAGGCCGGAAAATCAAATCTACTCACCATTAGCCGTGAGGATCTGGATTTCCTCATTAATTCTCATGTACAAAAAGCCTTGCAACAACAACAACAACAACTTCAAGCGCATACTGGAGCTACCCTGCCAACAGCTCATAATCCAGCGATTTCAACTACTGAGCACCGGAAGGGAAAAGAACTAGAAGAAGAAGAACATGCGTATTTCCCCCAGTTACAGTTTCTCCGAAAAGACATCCACAAGCCTTTCTTCACACTCCCATGGAGCAGGGGGTCGGAGGCCCGTGTTCCAAGAATCTTCTGGCGAAGCACCAGACAAAGAAAAGCGTAAGATTAAAATGATAACTAGTGATAGCTCACCAGAAAAAGTCATCTCCCCATTCTCTCAAAGTGTACTGGATGATCTGCTTCCTAAGCGGTATCAAAATCTTCATATCGGCGAGTACACTGGAACCACAGATCCAGAAGATCATCTATTGAAATTTGAGAATGTAGCATTATTACAACAATTCTCTGATGGGGTGAAATGTCGGATGTTTCTTACTACCCTCGGAGGAGCCGCACAACGCTGGTTCAAGAGACTGCCAGAAAAGTCTATCCGAAAATTCAAGGACTTCAAGAAAGTTTTTCTACATCACTTTTCTAGCAACAAAAGGTATCATAAGACTCCTTGGAGTCTATTTTCAATTAAGCAAGTATCTAAAGAGTCCATCCGAGCCTACATCAAAAGGTTCAATCAGGTAGCTATCGATGTACCTAATGCTACTACTGAAATCTTAGTGAGCGCTTTCTCTCAGGGTTTAAATGATAATGATTTCTTTAAAGATCTGGTAAGAAATCCTCCTACCAATTTTGACTCCTTAATTGAACGAGCCACTGAGTTTATTAATGTTGAGGAAGCTCAAGCCGCCCGCAGAAAAGAGGGCACTACTTCTTCTCCTACTCCGATTAAGGAAAAGGCTCCTACTCCTATTCCTCCACCTAGCGGACCTCGGGCAGTTCATCCACCTCATCGCCATCCAAAATATCGCCCGCAAGCAATACAGCATGTGGAGATACAGTCAGAGGCACCAAGAAGATGGTGCACTTATCACAAAACTAGCAGTCACCATACTGAAGATTGTTTTGTTTTAAGAAATAAAAGAGTAAACAGGGAGCGCTACCAAAGGAAAAACTATTATTGACAGCAGTACCCCAGGCAGCAAAGCCCGCTTAAATTGGAATACCGCCCGGTCAAACCTCGGTAGGAGGCATTGCATACCCCGGCCGGTACAACCCAGGTGTCGGAAAAGGCTCCTTCTGAAGCCATGACAACCCGACAAGAAGAAAATAGGAGTAATGCCGCCCGGCGTAATATCAATATGATCGCAGGCGGGCCCACCGATGGAGATTCTAACAGAGCCAGAAAAGCACATGCACGAAGACTGAAGATTCATGTTGTAGGATGTAGTATGGAACAAGCAGCTGGTCCCGAGATAAGTTTTGGACCTAGAGATCTGGAGGGGGTAGAAATACCCCATGATGATGCATTAATAATCAAGGTCGTGATAGCCAATTATACTATTTCTCGTACCTTTATTGACACTGGTAGTTCTGTCAATATTATCTTTAAGAAGGCCTTTGATCAATTACAGATCGACCCGAGCGAACTTCAACAGATGATAACTCCTCTATATGGATTCACGGGTAATGAAGTACAACCGCTTGGTCAAATAAAGCTGGCCATATCTCTAGGGGAGGAGCCCCTAATGAGAACAAGAAGGTCTTATTTTATGGTGGGGGATACCCCGTCTTCTTATAATGTGATACTGGGTCGACCGGCCTTTAACGAGTTTAGGGCGGTCGTTTCTACTTTCTGTCAAAAAATTAAATTTCCTGTTGATGATCAGATCGGAGAAGTACGAGGTGATCAGAAGACAGCTAGAAAATGTTATGTAGAGATCGTTCGGGTTGAAGCTAATGCTACCCGAAAAATTCAAAAAATGGAAGTCAATGTCATCCAGGAAAAGACGCCTGTGCTAGTTTATGAAGAGAAGGAAGAAGTCCAGATTCAGACTGGGCGACCTGAGGCTACTACTTATGTTGCGACTGATCTTGACCCCATTCTGAAAGCCGAACTGGTGCAATGCCTAAAGAAGAATAATGATATATTTACCTGGACACCCAAAGAGGTCTCGGGCGTTTCTCCCGCAGTCATGGAGCATTCTTTACATGTCTTCCCAGATGCCCGCCCGGTCATGCAAAGGAAAAGAAATTTTAGTGCGGACAGAACCAAATCATCAAAGAAGAAATAACTAAACTCATGGAGGCTGGTTACATTAGGGAGGTACAATTTCCTAGCTGGTTAGCTAATGTGGTTCTAGTCTCTAAGTCAGGAAACAAATGGCGAGTATGCATTGATTTTCTTGATCTCAACAAAGCTTGCCCAAAAGATTATTATCCATTACCCAGGATCGATCAACTGGTAGACTCCACTGCTGGGTGTGAGTACATCTCTATTCTAGATGCTTATCAAGGCTATCATCAGGTCCCCCAAGCTAAAGAGGATCAAGAAAAGGTCAGTTTTATAACATCTGAAGGTACTTATTGTTATAATGTTATGTCCTTCGGACTGAAAAATGCAGGAGCAACTTATCAGAGGCTTATGAATAAGGTCTTCCAAAAGCAGATTGGAAGAAATATAGAAGTATATGTTGATGATATTTTAATTAAGTCTCTTCAAGTTGTTGATCTGTGCAGGGATGTAGAGGAGACTTGCAAGACATTGAGGCAATATGGGCTCAAGCTGAACCCAAGCAAATGTTTATTTGGAGCAAAAGGGGGAAAATTCTTGGGATATATGGTGTCCGAGCGAGGAATAGAGGCCAACCCGAGCAAATCAAGGCACTTCAGAACATGGAGCCTCCTCGTAACATGAGAGAGGCTCAAAGACTTACTGGCCGGATTACAGCCTTGTCTAGGTTCATTTCCAGGTCGGCCGATCACAGCTTCCATTTCTTTAAAATACTCTAGAAGACAAATAAATTTCAATGGAACGAGGAATGTGATAAGGCCTTCCAAGAGTTAAAAGATTACTTGTCTACTCTTCCTGTATTAGCTAAGCCTATAGTAGGAGAGACCCTCTGGGTATATTTGTCAACTAATGAAAATACTGTAGGCTCTGTATTAGTTAGACAAGAAGGGAAGGAACAACAACCTGTATATTTCTCTAGCCATTTATTAAAAGGAGCTGAGTGTCGATATACTACACTAGAAAAATTGGCTTATGCATTAGTGTTGACTGCTCGGAGGTTGTGCCCATATTTCTTAGCACATGAAATTGTTGTATTGACCAACAGTACCCTCGGACGGGTGCTACTCAACCCAGATGCATCAGGTCGGCTGATCAAATGGACGACTGAACTTGGTGAATATGACATACAATATCAACCCCGCTCGGCCATCAAGGCACAAGCTCTAGCAGATTTCATTATAGAAGTTCACGGCCCTGAGGAAGAAAATATCTGGAAATTTTATGTGGACGGCTCCTCAACCATACAAGGTAGCGGAATTGGTGTTCTTCTTATATCTCCAAGGGAAGACAGACTCCAACTTTCTATCAGGTTGAACTATAGAGCCACTAACAATGAGGCAGAATATGAAGCATTGATAGCTGGATTGCAAGCCGCTCGGCATATAGGAGCAGCTCGGGTTCTCATCTATTCTGACTCTCAATTAGCAGCCCAACAACTATCAGGTAATTTTGAAATTAATAATGACAGACTCAAGTTATATGCTGAGGCATTTGATAAGTTGAAGTCCCAGTTTCAAGAAGTAAATATACAAAAAGTTCCTCGATCTGAGAATCAGGTAGCAGATGAATTAGCTAAGCTGGCCTCTGCTATAACACCATGGAATTTGGATCGGCCCATGGAGCAAACTCTGTTAATATCTTGTATCGAGAGATAGGCTGATGCAGAGATACACGACGACTGGAGGGCCCAAATCATATTGTATCTACAGCAGGGTATTCTTCCAAGTAATACAGAACAAGCAAGCATATTTAAGAAAAGAGCTGCTCAGTACACTATGATAGGAGAACAGTTATATAAAATAGCTTTTTCTAGACCTTTGCTCAAGTGTATTGGCACAGAAGATATACAATTTATTTTACAGGAGGTTAATCAAGGCTCATGTGGTAGTCATATAGGAGGAAGATCCCTGGCTCGCAAAATTTTACTAGCAGGATATTTCTAGCCTACCCTACACGAGGATGCCAACAAGTTGGTAAGAACTTTTATTTCTTGTCAGAAACATCAAAATATCTTACATCATCCTACACAGTTATTGAGGACCTCTATAGTCTCATGTCCCTTCGATCAGTGGGGTATGGACATAGTTGGCTCATTTCCTATGGCAACTGCACAAAGAAGGTTTTTATTGGTAGCAATGGATTATTTTTCTAAATGGGTAAAAGTAGAACCGCTTGCCCGGATTACCGAACATGCAGTTATTAAATTTCTGTGGAAAAATATCATATGTAGATTCAGCATTCCTCATAAATTAGTCTCTGATAATGGAAGGCAATTTCAAGGGGATAGAATCTTAGACTGGTGCAAAAGTTATGGTATTATTCAGGCCTTCACCTCTGTAGCTTATTCGCAAAGTAATGGTCAAGCAGAAGTAACCAATAGGGAAATTATAAGGGGTTTAAAAACCAAACTAGATCATGTCGGAGGTAGCTGGGTAGATGAGTTACCCAATGTTCTTTGGGCATACCGTACTACACCTCGAGAAGCTACAGGAATTACTCCCTTTCAATTAGTTTATGGAGGAGAAGCAATAATTCCCATTGAGGTGGGAGTAGAATCTGATAGAAAACAATTATATGATGCAGACAATGAGGGTCGATGACTCATGGAGCTGGACCTGATAGAGGAAATTAGAGATAAAGCTGCAACTTGTCTCGCCTCATATAGACAACGAATGAGGCAAAATTATAACAAAAGAGTCATCCCCAGATTTTTCCAAGTGGGAGATCTAGTGTGGAAGCGTATTAAACCTGTCGGGGATGTTAGTAAGTTGGTACCACAATGGGGAGGACCTTACAAAGTGGTAGAAAAGCTCGCATCAGGTTCATATTATCTCTAGGATACTGAAGGAAGAATTCTTGAACGTCGCTGGAGTTCAAATCATTTACAACCTTACCGAACCTGACAAGATCATACCACTCAAGAATACATTTGAAGGAACAAATCGTAATTATTTGAAGTAAGTTTTCGGTGAACTGAGGACAAGTATGCTTACAGTTTATGTACTCTATTTCTTTCAATAAATGCAATGCAAGACAAACACCGCCAAAGAAATAAATGTGGTTTACACAGATTGACAAGTATCGGCAAAACTTTTATAATCTATTCGAACGATCAACAGTGGGGAATCCTAAGGACCTATTCAACTCCCCTAAGAAAAAACCAGAAGCTTTAAAACCATTACAAGGTCAGTGCAAACATTATAATTTTGCATAAGAACATAGTCGATCAGGAAATCTCATGAAGTAACTTGGACGGGTCTTCATGGGAGGAACCGGAGACTTTAAACTATTACAGAACATAGTCGATCGAGAAATCTCATGAAGTAACTCAGACGGGTCTTCATGGGAGGAACCGGAGACTTTAAACTATTACAGAACATAGTCGATCAGGAAAACTCATGAAGTAACTCGGACGGGTCTTCATGGGAGGAACCGGAGACTTCAAACTATCACAAAGCCTAATTGACCGGGATTATATTGGCAAGGTAAATTCAAAGTTATACGGATTTATTCACAAAAATCGGTTGACATTTTACACTGAATCAAAAGCCAGGGTTCCAGGGGGATTCTATACATATATACATATGTTACATTTCCTATCTGGAGGCCCGTTCACATGGAGCTCTTTATTTAAAATCGCCCGGAGTATTATACCCATCTCGGAGCTCAGGAGTTTTATACAGTTCCTTATATAAAATCGCTCGGGATTATTCATTCTTGTGAAGTATGAAGCATACTTGACACACACCTATCGGAGTGAAACTTAGGGAGATTATGGAAATTGTTAATGATTAAAGTTATATGGTTGTGGAAGATGTTCTCAGCAAAGAGGTTTATTAAGACAAGGTTTAATCTCAAAATTCAAGCGAGGAATTCTTGAATAAAATAGCACTTATACTCAACATTTGGAAACACTTCAAAGGGATTCGTCTCAGGCTAACAGGGGCTGGAAAAGGAAACAGGTAAGTATCAAAACTTTCCTCTATATTGCAATTACTTAATTACAAAGTTTTCAATTACAATTCTTTTCGTTACCAATCTTTTCAGTGTAAGTTTTTTCATTACCAATCTTTTTGAATACACAGCCATGCTTACTTAAAATGACTTGTCAAATCTGCGGGTAGTTCTTTGTTAAGTCTGTGACGGCTTATGAAGGAAGAAGGAGGTTTCTTAGGTAGATAACCACCCTCTCTCAATTGTTGGAGAATTTCCCACACAGAATGATTTAAAGCACCCACCATTCGACGGACAAATTCTTGTACAAACGTCGGAGACTTTAGATAAGTTAGGCGCCACTCTTCCCATCGGTTCTTCTCCTGCTCCTTATAACTCTGAAAATCAGCTTGTAGTTTAGTGTTTTGATCTTTTAAAGCATCTTTCTCCAATTTGAGTTGTTCCAATTCCTTCTGGAGCAGTGACAGCTCGGCATCTGAGTCTTTCTTTGCTCTTGTTCCTGTAGGATAGCGAAATCATGAGAGGCTAGGTCTTGAGCTTGTTCAGAAAGACAAACATTATGAAGCTTCTCTACTTTCTCTAAAACAAGGCTTTTATGAGAAGCGTCTAAGAGAGCTTTCTCCTTTAAAGCAATTTCCAGTCGAAGACCAGAGTGTAATCGGTCCACCTGTAGCTCTAAAGTTCTCCTTGCAATCTCTTTGTCTTTCAATAATTGTTGTGATTCCTGTAACTCCTGCCTCTCTTAGTTGTTGATCTTGCAAGACCACTTTCTCTTGCAACTGAGTCAGGTTATCATGAGAAGGAGGTAGAGTAGCTTTCAATGTCTCTATTTGAGCTTTTAGCTTATTGTTCTCCCGGTCTCGAGCCATAAGTAGCTGGTTGATGTGCAGACTCGAGGCAAGGAACTAAACAAAATAATGATACAGTTAAAGATAGTGATCAGAAGTTAACAACATATAACCAAGAATACTTACAGCGACTGCCTGACGACTGTGGTGGTCAGCCCGATTTGAAAGACTAATGCCCCTTAGTTGTTCTTGGCCCTGTAGCCAAGATTCAGCCAATAGGCCTTGTATTTGTAGGGAGCCATAACTAGGCGAATCAGAGGCTTGTCCCATTTGGGAAGGTAGACCCACAGCTTGTTTGAATAAAGACGGGGGAATGGAGGAAGAAGGAGGTAGGGAGGAAGAAGACGCAATAGAAAGGAAAGAAGTAGTAGAAACAAGAGCAGAAGAAGAAGAACAAGATGGGATGGAAGGTGGCAATGAAAGGGATACTGACTCAATCGTGGAAACGCGAATTGCTGAGGCCCGACACTAGGAGAATATCTCTGGCAAGATGTTTGTTTTGCCCGTGGCCCAGATGCCAAAGGAGGCAAGGTCAATGCAAGAGGTGGAGAAGACATAGAAGGGATAATGGCCATCTCGGAAGCAGAAGCAGAAGCAGAAGGAGCTGAAATAATAGCACAAGAAGAGGGGATAAGTAGACCAGGTCTCATCATCCTAAGAGTAGGATTAGAGATAATATGGGTAGGAGACATCGGTGCCTTACCTCTCTCAAGAGAAATAAGTCGGAACAAGAGGAGCTTGCACAAAAGTACAAAAAAGATCACCAAAGGAAGCATCCTCAGTAAGCTTTGGCTTTTTGATTAAGGCAATGAAAGGATGTTCTTCTTCCTCTTCCATGACTGCAACAGTTTCTGCTTGTTGTTCTTCTTTAGACAGCAGGCCTAGGGTAGAGGAGTGAGGATTAGCTCAGCAAGTTCACAGCCACTCTTCTCCGAGATTATTCACAAAAGACTTAGTCATAGTAGGGTTCTTGTACAAAAAAGCTGGAAGAAGAGCATCGGCTGAAACACAGGAATTAAGCATCATTATAAAAGAGATATACCAATCAGTAAACATAGGGTGAAAATGTTTATACATATCGAAAGAGCCATCCAAGGGAGTGTCAATATTGCTTATCCTAAAAGGAAACATCAAACCCTCCACAATTAAATGTGGCAAGCTGAACTTTGCTCCCCTCAGTTTAGATAAAGCAAAGGCAACAGAGGGATCATTGAGGAGATTATGGGTACTAGGAACCGGAGGTAGATCGTATATCCATTGGATAGGAAAAGGAGGGGGAGAAGGGAGACGCATAAAGAAAAATTTGTGATACCATTCCCCTTGAGGAGGAATTCTGTTGAACAAAATGGCCTTAGGACGAGATTGGAATTTGAAGACACAAATATCTACTTGACGAGGAACAAAGAAGTGATGAAAAATATGAGGGGATAAAGGAAAATCTAACAATTTAGACACCCCGACAAACCCCATAAGGATGGAGAAAGACTGAGGGACAAACTGATTAAGCGGAATGTTAAAGTAAAGGCTAACGACAGGAAAAAAGGGGTGAAGAGGGAATCGAAAATCTTGTAGGACCTGGTCCTCGAAGATAGATATACACCCTAAAGGAGGAAGATGTGGACTATCCTGAGGAGTAGGCCGAACTATATAGAAAGGAAAACCATAAGTCGCCTTTAAATCCACCTCCTCTGTCTCCATAAGGTCAGAAGCACACGAAAGGAACCACGCAGGAGGGGAAGCAGTCATGGTGGAACAGTAGAAGGAAGATGAATCGAGGGAGATGAAGAGAAAAGTTGGGGAGCGAAAGAGAACTTCTTAAAACCCTTGTTTTCCTTTCGGTCCTGTGCTAAAACCCCCAAATAAAGATAGCAGAAGAAATAGGAAAAGAAAAAGTATTCGGAATTCCAATCGTCATAAATAAGTAATGACATTAAAGGATAAAGTCAAATTCCAAAAAGGAGGATGAATCCCAAGAAAGAGATGTTAAGTTGAGTAATCTTCCTCGAAAGATGTGACCAAGTTTCCCTAAATATAATTTTAGTTCTTCAGAGAGTCCGATGAATATAAGAACATCGGTTAGGTACTATAAGTTCAGATTATTTGTTTAATAAAACAACAAACCCAAATGAGCATAATAGACCGGGCGAAAGTTGGGTATGAGGCATTAGTCGATAGACAGGACTTGGTTAGAGGATATCGGACAAAATTCATAAATATGAGTATGAATCGGCCGGTCACAGTAGACCGACCGAGATAAATACTATTCTAATATGTCGATCAGAGGTTTGTAATGGTAAGCCAGATAACATCCACCATATGAAATTTGGTCAAAGTATAATACATAAGATGATATGCATAAATACAAGTATAAATTAGTCGAGTATAAGAAATCTACCAATATTGAGAATATGACAACAGGACTGCACTAAATCTAATGGGACACGATTAGCTGTAAAATATCGAACGATATTTGTCAGCGTTGATATACACCGGTCGGCCATGATAAAGTAGTCGAAATAAAGAACATTATAATAGGTTGAGCAAAGTTTTATGGTGGCCAACCAGGTGACATTCAATATATTTAAACAAGACAAACAATCGTCATGAAGAAGAACAGGTTTAACAATGAAAAAGGGAGGATCAACTTTACATAAGTTCACTAGATTGTCATCACAAAGTCCTAGTCCCCCTTACAGGGATTCAAATTTAAGTAAGAAAGTCATCCTAAGGTCAGCTGAGGAAATAGATCAGGAGACCTATTATCAATAAGTTTGCGGCGATTTAGGAAGTTGAGAGGGGGATCACGAGATAAGAAGTTTTCCTTTCGCAATTGTTGAACCGCCCCTTCAGCTCCCGCAGTGAAGGCTGCTAGGATCGACTTCACGATTGGCCTATTGAATTCAGTGGATTCAATCATGATAGTGGCCCTTTCTTTGTAGCGAGTGTCTTCGTTTGCTTTGTAGACCACCAAAGTCGTCTGGGAAGTCTTCAGTTCATTTTCTTTGATAGAGACCTCGATTTTAGCTGAATTAAGGGAGGTGTTCAAAGAAGTTATTTCATCATCCTTCAGCTGCAAGGCCTTAAATTTTTCAACGAATGCCGATTCATAATCAACCTTTAATTTGCCAAGCTGGGAAGTTAATTGATGGTTAAGATCCGTAGCTGATTTGAACTGTGTCTGAAGACTTTCAATTTAGACTTCAAGTTGTTTCTTGGAAGCAGCAGAAAATGTAGCAGAAGATAATTCAGTAACTTGTTGTTTCATCTTGTCGTTCTCGGATCTCAACTTCTTATTCTCGTTGTGTAAATTGTGCATTAGCCGAGACAAGCCCATATTTTCTATCCATCGCTAGAGATATAATAAAGGGTTATGACATAGTCACCGATGAATAATAAATAGACGTTAATAAACATACCTGATTCTCACTATGGGAAAAATGATCAATTGTTTCAGAGATGGTAAGTTCTTCAAAAATAGGACGAACTTTCTCCCAAGCATTAGCAAAAGAACCTCCTAAAAATATGGGGAGGATGGGAATGGTGGAGGAACCCGTGGAGAAAGAGGAAGTAGGAACAGAAGGAGGAGCAAAAACTAAATAAGAAGAGGGTGAGGAAGGTAAGGATCCAAGTTCGGGAATAGACAATGGAAAGGTGAAAGAAACATCACCAGGGGCACTAGTGCTGGAAGAAGGTGATGCAGAAAAGGTGAGAGAAGGATAGAGCTCAGCCAAATTAGGTTCATCGGAAGGGAGGTCAGTAGAAACAAAACCTTCCGAGACAAGCTCATCGGTAGGAAGGACAAGTCTCCTTTTGGGAGGAGGAGCCCTAGTAAGCTTGCGCCTCGGACGTTTGCCGGTAGCAACTTCAGCTATCGATTTACTGGAGCTTCCGGGAGATGTGAGTTCAATGATAGGAAGATGGGTTGCTAATGAGGTAGCAGCAGCCACTGGTGAAGCAACGGTGGGCAAAGAAACAACGGGGATTTCTGTGGGAAACCTTTGGGAGCCTCAGGAACCACCGGAGAGCTGGGTACCTCAGCTAAAGGTGTCGGATCCTCGATTGGAGGCGGTGGAGTGATGGCAGCAAGAAGCTCTTTTTCTTTGGCGCGAATTGCGTCCTCCTCCAGACGCAGTTCTTCATCGATCAAAGCGGAATAAAACTTTTCCACTACATAGAAAAGAAAAATGTTTTAGTTAGTTAAAATCAACAAGAAAGAAACATGATTTTACCTAAAGAGCCTTGTGTATCAGGCTTGACGGGGCTTAGGCCGAACAAGTATAGAAGATCGACTCTCAGCCACTTGGGAATAGAAAGTCGACGATTTAACAACTTTTCACAATAAATAGGAAAAGAAGGATGAAGATGAAACTCCCTGACATCGGGCAAGGGGGGTAAGGAGGATTTCCAGGCATGAGACCAACGAATGGGTCTTGGAAACTTTATGAAGAAGAAACGGGATTTCCAAGCTTTAAGAGACGAGGGCATATCCTCAAAAAGAACCATTTTAGTCCGGGACTGGAACAAGAAAACACCAGGTTCCGAACACTTGGGGTAAGAAAATATGAAGAAATTTTGAGGAGTAGGAGGGATATCTAGCAGACGAAACAGCATGTAAGCACCACATAGATAACGAAAGGCTTTAGAGGCAAACTGCTGCAAAGGAATATCAAAATACTGGATTATTTCGATCAGGAAAGGAGGAATGGGAAACCTTAAATCTCCTATCAACTGATCCTTGAAAAAAGTCACGCAATTAGCAGGGGGACGATGAGGATGATCATCTGGTTTTGGGATTAAGATGTTATACTCCCTGGGGATTTCATATTGACGGTGGATGGTAAGCCTAGCACTTTTATCAAAGGAAGAAGACATTTGGACATACCAAGGAGCAATCGCTTCCTCAGCCATAGACAAGAGTAAAGGCTAGTAAAACAACAAGTTACTTACTAGAAGCAAGAAAAGAGATCGCCGAAAAACGGTGAGCACGAGGTGTGATCAAAGACTGCAGCAAGAAAAGAACATTAAGGCAAGAAAGGAAGGGACAAAGTTGGAAAGGAGACAAAGAGTTTAGGGTTTGAAAAACACATAGCCATCGTTAGATCAAATCATTCTTATCTCAATAGACGTTGAGGATTACAGAAAAAAGGACAAAGGCTTACATGACGTAGCAGAGAGAGAAAATATATGTCACATAATCATAAAGAAGCATTTATGTTGGATGCGACAAATCGGATCATGCCGGGGTTGGTAACACCTCGTTATACGCTTCCAACATTCTCTTACCAGGGGAAAAGCCAATCACAAGCCAGGAAGTTTTGAAAGAAGACGTAATTTACTAGGCATAATAAAGGGAGAGGGACTGAGTTTAACTAAATCCACGTTAAGGACAAGAAAAATTAAGGAGAGCTATTTAGGCGTATAACATATTTTAAATTAATGTCATTACAAAGTGTAAACCACCATTGATCGAGATAATTTTATTTGTATCGACTGACACAACTATGATAGATAAGTCAAGGTAACTTTGTTTATGATACACAAAAGAATATCAGTTAGTATAGTGATTAGTCGCAATAGATAAGTACAGCATGGACTGAGACAACCTTGTCTATAATAGAACAAGGGAATATTTGTCGAAATAACCATGCTTATGATATACGGGTGGATATTGAGCACAGCATCACGTCTGTTCTTACGAATTAGAAAGGTTCAATAGAGTTGTCTGATTCAATATAAAAGAGTGTCTGAATTTACATTCAGAATTTGATCAAATACATAACATTACATTTCGCCTCAAAAACATTAAGCCTTGAAAAGATAACAAAAGTTACAAACATAAGCTCTCGGAATGCTTAGAAAATTTCAGTCCCACTGAAATCAAACTTACCATGGAGCAGAAGTGGAAACATTTTAGCTAGCACAAAGAAAGCTTGCCCGGGCGGCAAAAGTGGCAATATTTTGCCCGGGAAGAAGGAAACTATGAAGCAGAAAGACTCAAGGGCAAGGGGAAGGGGATAAATCTATTCAGGCCATGGTGCAAAGGTGACTGAAAGAGCCTCTCCCCTGTTCGAACCCTAGAGTTCTGCAACTAGAGCAACCAATCCTAGCTCAAGGGCAACATGGGCTATGCGTTTGGCGCAACATCCCTGAGCTATTGAGTTGGTCCTCCGTAAGTAGTGGGAACTCCCCTGAAACCCGTCGAATTTGCAGAACAGTCGTGCCTTTGGATGGAAATCCTAAATCTTGAAAAACCTCGTCCCTGGAGACAGTTTCTTGAACCCTAGAGTTAGCCGAAGCAAAAGCTTGAATAAACTCATATATAGATCTCACCTTGTCCAACAAAAGTCGCCCCCAAAGAGGGGGATCCAAGGTCATACTCTTAGCAGGAAAAATTAGCGAAGAAGGAAAAGAACTGAGGTAGATGATGAACAAAGAGAAGGTTGTAGCCCTATTTAAAGGACCAAAGAACCCAAGAAATCACTGTACTAAGGTTCATGGGATCACTGTACCCAGGTTCACAAGATAGCTGTACAAAAAATTTGTAGTACTTCAGTACCTGTGACAGAGTCACGGGTAAGAAGAAACAAAATCAGACTCGTGTCTAGTCAGTCGCCTACACCTCCTTCGACTAGACTTGAAGGGAAGGCTAGTGATATGGGTTAGGTTTCATGGGTCCCTGATAAAGAAGGGAAAAGGAGATAACCAAGTAAAGAAAATAGATCAATATTGATCGGGATATACCTCAAGGGAGGTAGGCCAATATCGGTCGGGATATACTTCCAAGTAAGCAAGCCAACATCGATCGGGATATACCTCAAGGGAGGTAGGCCAATATCGGTCAGGATATACCTCAAAAGAGGAAGACCAATATTGATCGGGATATACCTCAAGGGAGGTAGGCCAATATCGGCCGAGATATACTTCCAAGTAAGCAGGCCGACATCGATCAGGATATACCTCAAAGGAGGAAGGCCAATATCGATCGAGATATACCTTCAGGGAGGAAGGTCAATATCGGCCGGGATATACCTCAAAAGAGGAAGGCCAATATTGATCGGGATATACCTCAAGGGAGGTAGGCCAATATCGACCGGGATATACTTCCAAGTAAGCAAGCCAACATCGATCGGGATATACCTCAAGGGAGGTAGGCCAATATCGGTCAGGATACCTCAAAGGAGGAAGGCCAATATCGGTCGAGATATACCTCCAGGGAGGCAGACCCATATCGATCAAGATATACCTCCAAGGAGGTTGGATAAAGATCAGCCGAAATATACCCCAAAGGAGGAAAGCCAATATCGGCCGGGATATACTTCCAAGTGAGCAGGCTAATATTGATCGAGATATACCTTCAGGGAGGAAGGCCAATATCGACCGGGTTGAATAATACCTTGAAAAGATATATCAATATTGATCAAAATTACATACTTGATAAAATATAGCACAATCCTAGATGGGATAATAAACCTAGAGGGGCACGGATAGGCATTACCCAAGGAGCTTCATAAGAAGTAGTAATAACTGACCAAACCTATTTAAATTTGGCTTCGACCGATACAAAGAACAATGTTATATTAAGCTATCTATGATATAGCAAAAATAGGAGAGGCGAGTAAGAGTGATAGAAACACTTCAAAAGGACAGGATAGGAGTAAATATTTCAAATGAGGTAGTTAGTAAAGATATTTGCAATATGTGATTATATAACAGGTGTTATATATTTGGTGGGAAATATGTTTTTAGACTGTTTTGCAGGTACTAGACGACAAAGAAGGTACATCTGGGGTATAAAAAATATTCCTTAAAAGTCATTTACCACAAGTACACAGCTTACGTCATCTCATAACAAACTCTAACAAACCGGGGTCCACTTCATGACTACGGAGGTTATATGAAGTGGTATAAAAGGGGGAATCCTCTCCGTTGGCAAGGTAAGTTTACATCATTGCGCACATTCATAACCCTAATTTTCAACTACTGTTCATCTCCTTCTTCTTCTGCCTTCTTCCACACCAAGAGAGATCACTAACTTGAGCGTCGGAGGGCCTAGCCAGGGATTCCCATCCCGGTCTTAGGTCACTGACGATAGTGTTGGCTGGTCTCTTGTGCGCAGGAAGTATTGGAAGCTCCGAATCTGGGTTCTCTTCGGTCAGATTTCTCTCTTGTCATTAGATCTTCGCGCAAGGAGGGCATTCGGTGACTCTATTCTTCTCGATCCGCTTTGGGTTTCTCGGATCGGTGTGTTACAGGTATTACTCTTCACCAACGGTAGGTTTTTTCTCCCGGCTCTCCGTCTTGTCAAGCTTCTCAGACAGGATCAGTTGTATTCTTGTACATGAAAGCGGGTAGAAGAGCATCAGCAGAAACACAAGAATTGGGCATCATTATAGAAAATAATTAGCAAATAACTGATAAACATAGCTTAGAATGTTTAGACATACCAAAAGAGACATCCAAGGGAGTGTCGATGCTACTTATCCCAAAGGGAAACATCAAACCCTCCACAATCAAGGACGGTAAGCTGAATTTAGCCCCCTTTAGCTTGGATAAAGCAACAAAGACAGAGGGATCAACGAGGAGGTTATCAGTGTTAGGAGCCGAGGGGAGATTGTGTATCTAAGCGATAGGAAAAGGAACAAAAGAAGGGAGACGCATAAAGAAAAATTTGTGACGCCATTCCTCCTGAGGAGGAATCCTGCTAAACAAAAGGGCCTTAGGGCGAGACTGAAATTTAAAAACACCAATGTCCACTTGGGGGGAATGAAGAAGTAGTGAAAGAGATGAGGGGATAAGGGGAAATCTAATAGTTTAGACACCCCAACAAAACCCACAAGGATAGAAAAAGACTGAGGAATAAACTGATTAAGAAGAATATCAAAATAAAGACTAACATTAGCGAAAAAGGGATGAAGGGGGAATTGGAAACCTGGTAAGGATTCAGCCCAGAAAATCGATATACTTCCTAAAGGAGGAAGATGCGGACTATCCTGAGGGGTAGGGCGAACTATATAGGAAGAAAAACCATAGTTTACTTGTAACTCCAACTCCTTTGGCTCGGTAAGGTTAGAAGCGCACGAAAGAAACCACGTTGTGGAAGGAGTGACCATGGCGGAATAGCAGAAGGGAAGCAAACAAAGGAAGAGGAAGGAATAGTTGGGAAGAAGAAGATAACATTTTAAACCTTCTTCTCTCTCTCAGGGCCTTATACCCAAAAATCCTTAAACAAAGGGGGAAGAAGAACTGGAAAAAGGAGAAACCTGAAAGCATAAGGATATATAAAATAATAAGATCAATAACAGTTCGTGTAGAACTTAAGTATAAAAGTGGGTATGAAAAGAAAGAGTATGAATCCAATAAGGAAGAGTACTCGGAATCATAACCGCCATAAAGAGGTAATGTCATCGAAGGATGGAGTCGAATTCAAAAAGAAGGATGAATCCCACGAAAAAGGTATTAAGTTTGGCAATTCTCCTCGGAAAACGCGACCAAGTTTTTCTCTCTCTATGCGCTTGATTCTTAAAGAATCAAAAAGGTATGAAGAAAATTGGTCGGGTACAAGGTTGATAGGATAGTTTCAGATTATCTATTTGATTAAAACAACAAACCTGAACGGCCATACTGGACCGGACGAGATTTAGTTAAGTATAAAGCACCGGTCGATATGTGTGAGCCTAATGGTAAATCGACCAGTTATAATAAACCAAGCGATATTGAAAATATTATATTATAATGTACCATATTATATCAGGCGGGACTTGGTCAAATATAAAGTACCGGACGAAATTTGTAAGCATAAGTATAAATCGAGCGGTTATGATAGACCGGTCGAAATGGACGATATTATAATATATTGATCACGGCTTTATAGTCGGATAGTTATACCGAATTGGGTGAAAACTAGTTAAGTATGAAGCACTGGTCAATATGTGCAAGCCTAATGGTAAATTGACCAATTATAATAAACCAAGCGATATTGAAAATATTATATTATAACGTACCATATTATATCGGGCGGGACTTGTTTAAATACAAAGTACCGGATGATATTTGTAAGCATAAGTATAAATCGAGCGGTTATGACAGACTGGTCGAAATGGACGATATTATAATATATTGATTACGGCTTTATAGTAGCAAACTGAGTGACATTCAACATGCTTGGATAAGATGAATAACCGCCATGAATGAAAAGAAGCAAATTTAGTGGTAGAAGGAGAAGTTTAACCTTACACAAACAAGCCAGATTGTCATGACAAGTTCTAGTTAACTTTACAATGATCCAGACTCTAACTTAAAGATTACTCTAGAGATAGCTGAGGAAACAAATCAGCAGGCCTGTCATCCAGGAGCTTGCGTCGGTTCAAGAAGTTAGGAGGAGGATCACGAGACAAGAAGTTTTCTTCTCGCAATTGCTTTACTGCTCCTTCAGCTCCAGCGGTATAGGCGGCCAAAATAGATTTTACGATTGGCCTGTTGAAGTCAGTAGAATTGATCAAGGTGGTAGCCCGCTCCTTGAAACGATCGTCTTCACCATTTTTGTAAACCACCAGAGCCAATTGGGAAGACTTCAACTCAGCATCCTTGGTGGAGGCCTTTGTCTTAGCCATATTCAAGGAAGTGTTTAAGGAAGTTATTTCATCATCTTTTAGACATAGAGCCTTTAGTTTATCAGCTAATGCAGACTCATGTCAGACTTCAACTTGTTAGTCTCTGCAATCTACTTCTCTAATTTGGAGGATAACTCAGTATTAAGATCTATAGTTGATTTAAATTGAGTCTGAAGGCTCCCAACTTGAGCTTCATGCTATTTTTTGGATTCATCTGAAAGCGTGGCAGAAGACAGCTCAGCAACTTGTTGCTTCAGCTTCTCATTCTCAGAATATAAGTTATGCGCTAGGCGATCTAAACCCATATTGGTCATCCACCGCTACGAACATAAGAATGGGTCATAAAACAGTCACGGATAAATAATAAATAAATAATAGCAAACATACCTTGGTTTCCTCATGCGAGAATTGGTCAATTGTTTTGGAAGGGGGAAGCTCTCCAAAGAGAGTGTGAATTTCCTCTCGAGCAGTAGCAAAAGAACCTCCCAGTTATACCGGGAGGACAGGAATGGTAGAAGAACTAGTGGAAAAGGAAGAGGTTGGGATAGAAGGGGGAGCAAAAATCAAGTAAGAAGAAAAGGAAGAAGGCAAAGACCCAGATTCTGGAATAGACAGAGGAAAAGTAAAAGAGGCACTGCCAGGGGAAGTACTGCTGGAAGAAGGAGAGGAAGAAAAAAGAAGTGAAGGATATAAATCAGCCAAAGTAGGCTCATTAGGAGAAGGGGCAGCAGAAGCAAAACCTTCTGAGGGTGATTCCTCAGCAGAAAGAGTGAGTCTCCTTTTTGAGGGGGGAGCTCTAGTGAGTTTGCGTCCCGGGCGTTTACCAGGGGCAATCTCAGCAAGGGATCTTCCTGAGCTTACAGGGGATGTAAGCTCGATAACAGGAAGGGAAGTGGCTGGTGGAGCAGCAACAGCCACTGATGAAGAAGCAACTGGCAAAGAGACAGTAGTAGTTTCTGCAAGAGGACCCTCGGGAACTTCGGGAACCACCTGAGAGCTGGAAGCTTCAGTCCGAGGAGCTGGAACTTCAATTGACGAAGGCTGATTAAGTGCAGTAAGAAGCTCTTGTTCTTTAGCATGAGGGCAGCTTCTTCTAGACGCAACTCTTCATCAATCAAAGCAGTATAGAAATTTGCTACGTACAAAGGGAAGAAAATGTTTTAGTTAGTAAAAATTGATGAAAGAGGAAACAGAACTTTACCTAAGGAGCCGCGTATCCTGCATTTGACCGGGCTCAAACCAAACAAATACAGAAGATCGCTCCTTAGCCATCTGGTGATAGAAAGACGACGGCAGAGCAACTTTTCACAATAAAGAGGAAAAGAAGGGTGAAGATGAAATTCCTTGACATCAAGTAAGGGAGGTAGAGAGGATCTCCAAGCATGAGACCAAGGAATAGGTCCCGAAAACTTTACAAAAAAGAAGTGAGATTTCCAAGCTTTAAGAGAAGAGGGCATATCATCAAACAGGACCATCTTAGTCCGAGATTGAAAAAGAAAAACACCTGGTTCTACTACTTTTGGATAAGAAAACATGAAAACATTTTGAGGAGTAGGAGGAATATCAAGTGTACAAAACAACATGTATATGCCACAAAAATAACGAAAGGCATTAGGCACTAATTGTTGAAGAGGAATGTCGAAATATTGGTTTACATCAATCAAAAAAGGAGGAATGGGAACCTTAAACCCCCTATCAACTGATCCCTAAAGAAGGTTACACAGTTAGCAGGAGGGTGGTAAGGATGTTCATCTGGGTTAGGAATTATGATGGCATATTCCATAGGAATCTCATACTGCAGACGAATGGAAAGCTGAGCATCCTTGTCGAAAGAGGATGAAATTTGAGTATACCAAGGAGCAATCGTCTCTTCAGCCATAGATAGAAGTAGAGGTTATCGGAATGACAGATTACTGGGAGCTAAGAAAGATGATCACTGGAAGACGGTGAGCATGAGGATTGATCAAAGATGGCAGCAAAGAAGAAATGCCAAGGTAAGGAAAAAAGAACAAAGTCGACAAGAAGATGAAGGGTTTAGGGTTGAACGAACATATGGCCACCGTTAGATCAGAATGCATTTTATCAACAAACAACGTTGATTACAGAAAGGTGCAAACGCTGGTGTTACGAGAGAGAGAGAGAGAAGACACATGTCATATAACAATAAATGGGCATTTATGATGGATGCGACAAATCGAATCGTGTAGGGATTGGTGGCGCCCCGTCACGCGCCTCCAACATTCTCTTACCGTTGAAGAACCAATCATAATCAAGGAAATTCTAAAAAGGCATGGTTTACTATGTGTAATAAAAAAGGACAGGCTGGATTTGACAAATCCCAGGCCTAAAACGGAAAATATGAAATAATAGTCAATCATGTGGGAAGCAATGTTTGAATTAATGTAACTATAGTAGACAGGCGAATATCAGCCGGGATAACAACGTTTATGATATACAAGTCAATATTGATCGGGTCATCACGTCTATTCTTATGAACCAGAAGGATTCAAGAAAGTCACCCAGTTCGATACAAAAGAGCGTTCAATTTTACACTTAGAACATGATCAGATACATAACATTACATTTTCCTCTCAAAACATTAAACCTTGAAAGGTCAACAGAAGTTATAAACATGAGCTCTCAGACTCCTTAGAAAACTTCAACCCCACTAAGGGTAGATTTACCAAGGCACGAAGGAAGCTTGCCCGAGTTGAAGAAGTGGAAATATTTTACCCGGATGAAGAAACTATGAAGCAGAGTGGTCTCATGAACAAGAAAGCACAAACTTGTTCATACCCTCTCCAACATGTGACTGAAAGGTCCACCTCCCGCCTGAGCCTTTTGAGCTCTGATTCCAAAACACCCACCTTAACCTGAAACCGAAGCAACCTGGGCTACGATGGCAACATTAACTGATCACTAATAGCATGTCGGGTCATCAAGCCTTTCCACTCTGGGGTCTTACACTCCCGATCCCGACAAACTTCATTCTTTAAGGTCGTTCCTGACCTTGTTTGAAATGTTGGTTAGTCCTAGGAAAACGTACCGGTTCCACTATACAAAAAATTTTTTATACAAGTGTCGAACATTTCCTTAAATAACCTATTGTGTTCTTTAGAAGTTAAATTAGGAATTGCAGATGGAACTTAACATCATTGATTTCAAATTTAACTTATCTGTTCTTAATGGTTTAGATTTGAATCGCAAGCGAAACTTAACACTATTGATTCAAATCCACCTATGTTATTAATTCCATTAAATATTAATTTCCAAAATTGTCTTCCAGGACTGCATGGCGAGGCACATGGCCTTCTTGAATATGGGAGCAACCACCACCGCCTAAACAAAGTCTTTTAAGGAAAGCTAATATTTAATTTCCTTAAATAACTCTAGGTTAACCAAAAAGAACAATCGAATCACAAATTCAAAAAATAAAATAAAAGAAACACAACTTCGAAACAAATCCGAAAATTCTAGAATCATATGCCTCTTGTGTTTGGTATTTTCAAAAATAACTATACAAAGAAAACTAGTATGATGCAGAAAACAATTACTAGTTATATCTTTCTTTGTAAGCAAATAACATATTGATCTTCTACCGTATTCCTCTTCTTATCCCGGACGTTGTGTGGGCAACGATCTACCGAGAAGAGAACCACCAAGAACCTTCTTCTTCCTTCTAGGTTTCGGCCACCAAAAGCTCCTCCAAATATGAAGAGGTTCGGCCACCACCAAGCTCCAAGGGATGCTAGAAATATCGCCTCCTTTTCTCTCCTTCTCCAAGCAAGATCCGGCCACCACAAGGACCCCAAGGATGAGATGAGATGAGGTTCGGCCACAAGATGGAGAAGAGAGAAAGAGGATGTGTAACACCCACGAATTTCTTAAGCTAAGTAGGTGAAGATTTCTTTTAGAATAAAAGAAGATAAGATAGAAAAAAAAATATATATATATATATATAAAAAGAATTAGTCAAGGATTGAACCTTGAACCTTCTTAAGCTAAGAATTATAGAATTACCACTAGACCATCATGAGTTATTGTTAAATAGAGAATGGATATTGTAGATAAAGGTAAGACCATGATTAAGAGAAGAAAGCAAGAAAAAGACAAATTGTCTTCTTCTTCTTCTTTTCATTTTCGTGGATAACAAGAGAGAAGGAGAGGAGAGGAAGTAGGGGGATGAATGAAGACATTTCTTCATCATTAAGAGACTAAAAGATGAGTTAAGAAGAGGGCAAAGCAAAGCCTCTTTTTGCTTCTTACTTCCACCTAGCATAAAGGGAAAAATCAAGAAGAGACTTCATTTTTTCTTCCCTTCCCTCACCTTGCCGTGACCTAGAGCCCCCTCTTTTCTTTTCCAAAAATCTAACTAAGGTTTTCTCCCTAAGAAAACCAAACTACAAGGAGGAACCCTCAAGATCTACCTCTCACAAGCAAGAAAAACACAAAGGAGCACTAGGAGGAGGAGCTCTCTTCTTTCTTTTCACCAAGGGTACCTTCTCTTAGGAAAAGACCAAGCAAGAGGATGTGAGTATCCCCTAACCTGTGGTACAAGTGGTTCTATGGTTTTTGTTTGAGTTATATGAAATTTTAACCTAGAGTTCTCCTTTAGAAATTTCGGTTATGATGCTTGTGAAGTTATGGAAGCTTAAAAACCAAAATCCATAAGTTTAAGTTTTCCTCATGATATGTTATGAATATAACCTTGATATTTCATGCTTGTATAAGGCTTAGGGTTAGGTAATACCCTACCTTAGGGTTCGGCCATGAAGAGGTTTAAAACCTAGGAAAGCTCAAGTTAAAAAACTAACATGTCTATGACCTATTCTATGATGTTATATGAATGTTTTTCTTGATGTTTGTACTTGTATGTTGCTTAGAACTAGTAGACCCCTACTTTAACGTTTCAGCCATGAAGGGATTTAATACCTTAAGGAGGTTAAACCTCAAATGTAGCTTGCTTATGTTTCTCTTTATGAAAAGATATGAAAAATGACATAAAGCACTTGGGATTCATGTTGTTTAGGGTTAGGTCTTTTACTTGATAAACTTTCGGCCAACATGAAATGTAAGGCTTAAACAAGCCTAAATTCAACCCTAACATGTTTATGTTCCTCCCCATGATATGCTATGAAATTCATAAGGTACTCACATGCTTGTAAATTCTAGAAGAAGTATTAAGTATGAAGTTTTCCACCATATGTTGTTAATGTTCTCTTGATGTTTATAACTTGTATGTTGCTTAGAACTAGGAGGACCCTATCACAAGGTTTCGGCCATGTAGGGATTTAAATACCTTAGTGAGGCTCAACCTCAAATCTAACTTGCTTATGTTTTACCTTATGAAAAGATATGAAGATAACATTATGCACTTGAGTTTTCAAGTTGCTTAGGGTTATGTTTTTCACATGTTAAACATTCGGCCACCATGAAATGTAGGGCTTAGGCAAGCCTAAATTCAACCCTAACATGTTTATGTTCCTCTCCATGTATGCTATGAAATTTATGAGTACCCACATGTCTAGAATCCATGCTTTGGTGGCATTCGGCCACTTACATTTGGTGAACTTAGGAAGCTTGAACTTTAACCTAATATGCTCATGTGAATGCCTATGATAAATGTATGGAAAAATTTATTTAGATTCACATGCTTACATGCTATATGTAACCTAGATGGGACCTTGTATGTTTCGGCCAAGGTGGGTTTAAAACCCTAGGAAGCATAGAACCTAAAATCACATATGCTTATGATGTTCCCTATGTTAAATGTTATGGAAATGAATGTGGGTTCATTTGCTTGTATGATTTCATGAAACCTAAGTGAGCCTATGCATGTTTCGGCCACCCTTAGTGGGTTGAGAATTTAGGCTAAGTTATGACTCAATATGTACTTCCCTTGCCATGACATGAATTAGAAGAAGTTAACTTGTGAACCATGCATGATTATGTTTTCTTTTTGTGTCATATTGCTCATTTGAATATGCTTATGAACCATGCATGAGAATGATATCTAAAAATAGCTATGTGCCCAAATATGATGGCTATGTGCCCAAGACAAGTATGATGGCTTTGTGCCCAAGTATGCATGGCTATGTGCCCATTTATGTATACCTTATGAATGACATGAATATGATAGGTTACGAATGACAACGATATGCTATGAAGGACATGAACATGATATGCTATGAATGACATGATTATGATATGCTATGAATAACATGAATATGATATGTTATGAATGACATGAACATGATATGCTATAAATGACATGAATAAGATATGCTATGAACGACATAATTATGTTATGAAATGATAGAGATATGATATGGAATGTATTTTACTTTGAATGGCTTGTACCAAAAGGGTGGGCTCCTCATGCGCCCCTAGGTCGAATTACGGGCCTAGTAAAGGGTGGGCTCCTTACGTGCCCCTAGGTCGAGCTACGGGCCTAGTTTCCTAGTAGGTTCAAGACTAGCTACCTTGGGTCTACTTAGGATGCGCGCATTATGTATGTATGTGGTACTAAGCCGGGCCCTTTTCATGTTGAGATTATTTTCAAGTACTATATGATATTGTTTTAAGACATCCCACCCATGACATAAATCATGTTTTGAAAGGCATATTGTACATGACATTTCCCATGTTTTAAAGGACATCTTGCATCCATGCTCATGATATGATGATTTACTCATGCTATGAGGTACACTTATGATATGATATGATCTATACCATGATATGATGATTTACTCATGCTATGATGTACACTTATGTTATGATATGATCTATACCATGATATGATGATTTCTTATGTTATGTTAGTACCTCCATGCTATGATATGAACTATACCATGATATGATGATTTCTTTTGTTATGATGTGATTCATGCTAGGATATGATGTTACATGTATTATGATAAGATTTATTACATAATATGTTGTCTTCCTTACATTATGTTATTATTGAGATTCATGCCATGATATGATATGTTTTAATTTCATGATGAGATGAGCATCAATTACTCTAATGTATGATTTAATGATGTTGCATGATTACGTTGGTTTTTGTGAGTAGGAAAGGATCTCACTAAGCCTTGAGTGCTTACAGATACTTTTCCTTGTACCACAGATAAAGGTAAAGAATGGAGAAACTAGAGGAGCAGCGGGAAGGGGCAAGAGATGTGTGATGGTGACTTGGCTAAAGAAATAAAATGACCTGCTGAAATGAACTTAGAATAATATGTTATGTTATGTGATGTCTTTTATGACTCCTTATGCATGTGCTAGAAATGGATACTATGACTATTTAAGTTGAACCATGTTATTTCATATTCATATGCTTGGTATGTCTTCCGCTGTATGTATGTATGAATGTTTAAATTTACTAAGTCTAAGGGTAAGAAAGTAACCCCGCCCTCACTAGGCAGGAGTGGTAGTAAAAGGGGCGGGCGTTACAGGATGGGCCGGCCACACCCAAGGAGAAAAATAAAAGAGTCGTTAGCCATGAAGGCACCTCTACCCCCTCTTTTATAATCCTTGGTCTTGACAAATAAGGAAATTTAAATAAAAAACTTCCTTAATTCTTTTACCATGAAAAGGAAAATTTATTTAATTAAAAATAATTTTCTTCTCATTAAACATTATGGTCGGACACATTAATCTCCAAAACAAGGAGAGTTTTAATTAACACAAGAATTAAAACTTCCTAATTTGTCTCCGGAAATTTATAAAAATTTCTGCAATAATTTTTCCCTTCATGGTGGATTATAAAAAGAAAATTTTATAAATTAAAATCTTTCTTTTAAACATGTGGATGATTTCCAAAAAGGAAAGTTATCTCTAAAAATTAAAATCTCCTTTCAATCTACAAATAAGGAAAGATATCAAATCTTTTCTTAATCTTTTGTAGAAACTTATAAAAGAGAATATTTAATTTTTAAACTCTCTTTTAAATCATGAACATGGTTTAAAAAGGAAAGTTTTCTCAAAATTAAAATATACCTTTCAATCTACAAATAAGGAAAGATTTCAAATCTTTTGTAGAAAGCTATAAAAGGAAAGATTTAAATTTTAAACTCTCTTTTAAAACCATGGAATCCACATAAGACAAATTTATAAATAAAATCCTTTTTAATATGATGTGGCCGGCCACATCATGCTTGGACTCCAAGCATTGGCCGACCACCAACTTGGCTCAACCTTTGGGTCTTGGCCGACCCTAGCTTGGGTTCCAAGCTAGCTTGGCCAGCCACCAAAGAGTGGGTAAGAAGGTGGGTATGTGGTGGGTATAAATCTCTATATACAAGAGGCTACGATAGGGGCCGAGAGGAGAAATTGGTTTTGGTCTCCCGATGAAATTAAGCTTCCCGTGTTCACCCTGAACACACAACTTAACTTCATCAATAATAATTCATACCACTAAAGAATTATTATTGAACTACCGTACCAATCCCAAATTATATTTTGGGCTCCTTCTTATTATGAGTGTGTTAGTCTCCCTGTGTTTAAGATGTCGAATGTCCACTAATTAAATGAGTTACTGACAACTCACTTAATTAATATCTTAGTCTAAGAGTAGTACCACTCAACCTTATCGTCATGTCGGACTAAGTCCACCTGTAGAGTTTAACATGACAATCCTTATGAGCTCCTCTTGGGGACATTATCAACCTAGATCACTAGGACATAGTTTCCTTTTATAATCAACAACACACACTATAAGTGATATCATTTCCCAACTTATCAGGCTTATTGATTTATCGAACTAAATCTCACCCATTGATAAATTAAAGAAATAAATATCAAATATATGTGCTTGTTATTATATTAGGATTAAGAACACACACTTCGATAATAACTAAGGTTTAGTTCTTTTATCAAGTCAATATAAAAAGAACTTACCTAAAATGGTTATACTCAATACACTTAGAGTGTACTAGTGTAATTTATTAGTCAAGATAAACTAATACCTAATTACACTACGACTATTCCAATGGTTTGTTCCTTTCCATCTTAGTCGTGAGCAACTGTTTATAATTTATAAAGAACTGATAACATGATCTTCTGTGTGTGACACCACACACCATGTTATCTACAATATAAATTAATTCAACAACTACATTTATCATAAATATAGATATTTGACCAATGTGATTCTTATTTCTAGATAAATGTTTATACCAAAAGCTAGGCTTTTAGTATACATCCTAACAATCTCCCACTTATACTAAAAGACTAAGCTGTCATATCTGCTGCCATACATCTGATTCCCAACCCTTCAATATGTCCATCAAAAGCACTTGCCTTAAGGGTCTTAGTGAAAGGATCTTCCAGTTTATCACTTGATGCAATCTAAGCAGTAACAACTTCTCCTCGTTATACGATTTCTCGTATTGGGTGGTACTTGAACTCTATTGTGTTTACTAACCTTATGGACTTATGGTTTCTTCGAGTTTGCTACTGCACCACTATTATTACAATAAATTGTAATAATTTTGGGCAAACCAGAAATCATGTCCAAGTCCATCATGAAGTTTCTGAGCCATATAACTTCTGTGGCTGCCTCAGAGGCTGCCACATACTCAGCTTCTATGGTGGAGTCCGAAAAACACATATGCTTAACACTCCTCCACAGTTATGGCTTTACCTCCTAAAGTAAACACAAAACCCCGAGGTTGACTTACTATTGTCCCTATCTGATTGGAGATCAAAATCCGTGTAACCTATAGGGATCAAATCATCTGCTTAGTAATCTAGCATATAATCCCTAGTCCTTCTCAGGTACTTCAATATATGCTTTACGGCAGTCTAGTGTCCCGGTCCTGAGTTACTTCGATATCTGCTAACCACGCACTAGGCAAAACAGATATCTGATCTCGTGCATAGCAAACATTAGGCTTTCCAACAGCCGAATCATAAGGAACTTGCTTTCATGTCCTTTATCTGCTTTGATGTCTTTGGAGACATCTCTTTAGATAAAGCTACTCCATGCCTAAAAGGTAAGAAACCTTTCTTGGAGTTCTGCATGCTAAAACGAGCTAAGATTGTTTCGATATATGAAGCTTGGGATAACAAAAATATATTCTTTTCTTGTGATCTCATTTGATCCCAAGAATATGTGCGCACTCTCCCAAGTCCTTCATATTGAATTGCTTGGACAACCATACCCTTACTTCTGACAACACTTTGATATTGTTTCCAACTACCAAAAATGTCATCTACGTATAGTATAAGAAATACCACCACGTTTCCATCACACTTCTTGTATACACAAGACTTATCCGGTCACTAAATGATTCCATAGGTCTGGATTACTTCATTAGACCCGATGTCCATGACCTTGAAGCTTTACTTCAGTCTATAGACTGATTGAGCTTGCTCACAAGATGCTCTTTGCCCTTTGCAATAAACTCCTACTGATTACTTTATATGGATGCTTTCTTCAAGACTTCCATTAAGGAAAGCTGTCTTGACATCCACTTGCCAAATCTCATAGTAGATAAAAGAATCAGGATAGACTTAAGCATGGCTACCGGTAAAAAGTTTTCTTTTCCAACAAGCCTTGCTTTGAAAGTTTCCACCTCTTAGTTAGAGACCTAGAGCTAATCATTTGATGATTGTATGGACTCATTGTATCATATTCTTGTATATTAATAAAGGCATTTGTTTGGTTATTATACTTATTTGTATTAGTGCCAAATAGACTAAGTATAATAGCGTCCTTGAGTAGAAGGTTCATACCTATATCAATCGATTAGTTGAATCGATAGTGAGATGATATAGGGAACACTACTCTAAATCATTCCTAGTCGAGTATTAACATTCAGGGACAATGTTAATACAATAAGACTAGCATGTAGGTCAGCTCGATAACTTGATCTCACAAGTCATGGATATAGAGATATCAAGCTGACACATGGGTATGCATTAGAGAATGTATACTGAATGACCCGCCATGAGAAAGTATCATGGATCGTTATATGAGTGTCATATACTTTCTCATGTGGCTATTAGTATTACTATTACTCCTTTGACCTGAAGTCACCATGGATCCCTACATAAGGAGTTATGTACTTTGGTTTCGTCAAACGTCACCCGTAACAGGGTGGACTATAAAGGCGATTACTGGTATGTAACAAATTATGCAGAGGGATGTGAGTGATGTAGATGGGATCTATCCCTCCAATATGACGGGAGCGACATCAATATTCTTGATAGAGTTAGACCACGAAGTGCATGGCCATGCCCAAATGAGTCAACATGAGATATTGAGCTCATTTGATCGAGTGAGTCTACTTGGAGTTCAAGATTTAGATTGATTAGAGGATGACACGGTCTATGCCTCATATTGATCAATCTAGATATCTAGGATAGAAGAACAATGTCACATATTGTGAGGAGTCACAATTAGTAGTCACAAGGTGATGTCGGATCTCGACATTCTTGTAACTTGGGTAGTAATGATGTGTTGCTAGATACCGCTCATTACTTATGCTCCTAAATGGGTTTAGGGCATTGCCAACGTTACAAGAACCTATAGGGTCACACACTTAGGACAATTAGATGGAGATTAGGTTCATATGATGAACCAAGAGGATTAGATTCATTTGATGAATCAAATTGGATTAAGAGTAATCCTAATTGGGCTAACTTGAGTACGACTCAAGTTGATTCATGTGTTCAATGAGTCTAATTTAGATTTTGACTCATTGAATCAATTTAATTAAATGAATTAGATTCATTATATTAAGTTGGCTTGAATCAAATGGTTAGATTAGATCAACCATGGAAGAGATTGGGTCAAGTTTGACTTGACTTAAGAAGGAAGACCAAAGGTTAATTTTGACTTGACCTTTTGCCACCTCATTGGTGAGTTGGCATTAGGTGGACCAATGATGATACTCCACATCATCATGGGTGCCACCTCATGGAAGTTACAAAGCCATTCTCTTTAATGGCTTTATATTAATTGCAATTAATGCAATTAATTTGGGAGTTTTTTTAGAGTGGCCGGCCACTTTGTGTTTGAGTGTGATTTCAATTTTTCATTCAAGTGGTGTATCTTCTTCTTCTTCCTCTTGAAGCTCTTCCTCTCCCTCTCCTCCTTGCCTTGGCCGAATCTTACCAAGGTGCTAGCACACCTTTGTGTAAGGTTTTCTCCACCTACGTGTCCGTGTGGATACTTCTAGAGGACCGACGCTTGACGGTCTAGAGATCCGGCAACTCCTTGGACGAGCGGGAACGCGAAAGGCACGCAACAAGGGTAAAGTTCTTAACATGTAGATCTAGGAGTAGATCTAAAAGGTTTTTCAAACTCGTACTCGTATTTATTTTTCGGTTTTCCTTGCACGGATCCGTTGGCCTTGGGTGATTCGGGGTTTCCGCGACGCGAAAAGCGGTTTTCGCGGCCCGAAAAACCCAACACCACCTTCCCATCTATCTTCTTTTCCTATTGTAAACCTGTTTTCACTTATTGGCTTTTACACCATTTGGTGATTCTATAAGCTCCCAGACTTTGTTAGAATACAAACTCAATTAGATTGAGTATTCCTAGTTACTCGGTTAGATCGAGTCAACTATAGGCATTCTTCCAATGGTTGGAAAGGTAGGACAAAATCACGTTTATATTAATTCTCGGGCGTATTAGCCAAAGCTAACTCGAGTTTTAATATAAATGCGGATTTTATTCTATAAACAAGAGTTGCATAGAGATGTAATTGGTAATCGTTACCTACCGATCATACTAAGCCTTGGGCGTATTAGCCAAAGCTAACTCAAGGGTTAGTATGATGTGGATCTTGTCCCACAAGAATTATAGAATTCAGTGGGAGCATCATTTAATTAAAGGCCTAATTAAATGATTTTAAAAGAATATGATATTTATTTCTGCAAATTTTCTGTTGTAGATAACCATGACGTCGAACACGAATTCCTTCTCCCTGCGATCTGTCCTTGAGAAGGACAAGCTCAACGAAGCAAATTTTCCTGGTACGGGAACTTGAGAATAGTTCTCACCGAGGAACGTAAACTGTGCGTTCTGGAGCAGTCCATTCCGCCAATGCCCCGCGAGCGGACAAAGATGCTTACAAGAAGCATCAAGGCGACGCATTAGATGTGTCTGTCTAATGCTCGCGACCATGAACTCGGAGCTGAAGCAACACGAGTTGATGGGCGCTTACGATATGGTTGAGCATCTTCACCAACTATATCAGGGACAAACGAGGCATGAGAGATTTGAGATCTCTAAGGCACTGTTTCAGTGCAAGATGTCAGACGGGGCTCCTGTAGGTCCTTATGTACTCAAGATGATTGGGTACATAGAGAACCTACAAAGACTGGGGTTCCCACTTGGCCAAGAGCTGGCCACTGACTTGATCTTGCAGTCCTTGCTGGATAGCTATAGTCAATTCGTTCTCAACTATAACATGAACGAGATTGACAAGCCACTGCCCGAGCTACTTAGTATGTTACGAACTACTGAGATTAACCTTAAGAAGGTTAAGCCCATTCTGATGGTCCAGAAGCACAAGGGCAAGGGCAAGCCCAAAGGTAAGGGAAAGTCCCAAACCAAGGGCAAAGGCAAGGCACTGAAGCCTAAAGGAGGGGTCGCCAAGGATGCTACCTGCTTCCACTGCGGTCAGACCGGGCACTGGAAGAGGAACTGCAAGGTATACTTGGAGGATCTTAAGAAGAAGCGAAGTGAGACTTCCACTTCAGGTATATATGTTATAGAAGTCAATCTATCTATTTCTACATCATGGGTATTAGATACTGGATGTGCTTCTCACATTTGTACTGATGTGTAGGCGTTGAGAAATAGCAGAGCATTGGCAAAGGGCGAGGTGGACCTACGAGTAGGTAATGGAGCACGGGTTGCTGCTGTTGCTGTAGGAACTTATCAGCTATCTCTGCCCTCTGGGCTTGTACTAAATTTAGATGATTGTTGTTATGTGCCTGCTCTTACTAAGAACATAGTTTCAGTTTCTTGTTTAGACAAGAAAGGATACTCTTTTATAATAAAAGACAAATGTTGTTCTATTTATTTAAAAGATATGTTCTATTGTAGTGCACCACGAATAAACGGACTCTATATTCTAGACCTTGAGAGCCCTATCTATAACATTAGTACCAAGAGGTTCAAGTCAAATGACATGAACCAAACTTATCTCTGCACTGTCGCTTAGGTCATATAAATGACAAGCGCTTATCCCAGCTCCATAAGGATGGTTTGCTGACTCATTTGATTTTGAATCATATGAGATATGCGAGTCATGCCTACGAGGCAAGATGACCAAGACTCCCTTTAGTGGGCACAGCGAGAGAGCGACTGATTTGTTAGGACTCATACATAGTGATGTATGTGGCCCTTTCAATGTTGCTGCTAGAGGCGGTTATAGATAATTCATCACATTTACTGATGACTTCAGTAGATATGGTTATGTGTACTTGATGACACATAAGTCCGAATCCTTTGAAAAGTTCAAAGAATTCAAGAATGAAGTACAGAACCAGCTTGGCAAGAGTATTAAAATACTTCGATCAGATCGAGGTGGTGAATACTTAAGCCATGAGTTCCGTGACTACTTAGCTGAGTGTGGGATTTTATCTCAACTCACTCCTCCTGGAACACCACAGTGGAATGGTGTATCCGAAAGGAGGAATCGTACCTTATTAGATATGGTACGATCTATGATGAGTCACACAGATCTTCCGACATATCTATGGGGATATGCTCTAGACACGGCAACTTTCATTCTCAACCGAGTTCCATCCAAGGCCGTGATAAAGACACCATATAAGATATGGACTGGGAGAGATGCCCAGGTGTCTTTCATGAGGATTTGGGGTTGTGAGGCTTACGTACGACGTCAAGTCTCAGACAAATTAGGACCCAAATCTGACAAGTGCTATTTCATCAGATATCCCAAGGAAACTAAGGGATATTACTTCTACATTCCCAGTCAGCACAAGGTAGTTGTGGCAAAGACTGGGATCTTTCTAGAAAGGGACTTTGTTTCTAGAAAGACTAGTGGGAGCGCGTTCGATCTTGAAGAAGTTCAAGATGCGAACAATATCACTGATGCCTCGATGGAAATTGAACTGGAACAACAAAGTGTTGTGGATGATGTTGTTCCACAAGGAGTTGAGGAACAACAACCGGTTCAAGTAGACATACCTCTTCGCAGGTCTGATAGGGTACGTCATCAGCCTGAGAGATACTCATTTCTCTTGTCTGACCATGATGACATTGTGCTCAGAGAGGATGAGCCTACCACCTATCAGGAAGCTGTGATGAGACCAGATTCCGAGAAATGGCTAGAGGCCATGAGATCCGAGATGGAATCCATGTACACCAACCAAGTATGGACTTTGGTTGATCCACCTGAAGGGGTAAAACCCATTGGGTGCAAGTGGGTCTTTAAGAGAAAGACTGACATGGATGTACTTATCTATAAGGGTCGCTTGGTAGCTAAAGGTTTCAAGCAGATTCATGGTATTGACTATGATGAAACCTTTTCTCCAGTAGCAATGTTTAAGTCCATTCGGATCATGCTTGCTATTGCAGCCTACCATGACTATGAGATATGGCAGATGGATGTCAAAACCGCGTTTCTGAATGGAAACCTACTCGAGGATGTGTACATGACACAACCTGAGGGTTTTGTCGATCACACTAGCAGAGTATGCAAGCTGCATAGGTCCATTTATGGACTAAAGCAAGCTTCTCGGAGCTGGAATCTTCGATTCGATGATGCAATCAAACAGTTTGGTTTCATCAAGAACGAAGATGAACCTTGTGTCTACAAGAAGGTTGTAGGAGACATAGTTGTCTTCCTCATATTGTATGTGGATGACATACTACTCATTGGGAAGGACATCCCTATGCTTCAGTCTGTCAAGACCTGGCTAGGGAGTTGCTTCTCAATGAAGGACTTAGGTGAGGCATCCCACATTCTAGGGATATAGATCTATAGAGATAGATCTAAGAGATTGCTTGGCCTAAGTCAGAGTACATACATTGACAAGGTACTCCTTCGGTTTGCCATGCAGAACTCCAAGAAGGGATTTCTGCCGATGTCACATGGCGTGAGTCTTTCGAAGACTCAAAGTCCCTCTTCTAGAGAGGAGAGAGACCGCATGGATCAGATCCCTTATGCCTCAGCCATAGGATCGATCATGTACACCATGCTATGTACTCGACCTGATGTCTCGTATGCTTTGAGCATGACGAGCAGATACCAGTCAAGTCACTGGATAGCGGTCAAGAATATTCTTAAGTACTTAAGAAGGACTAAAGAATATTTCTTGATATATGGAGGCAATGATGAGCTAGCTGTAAAGGGTTACAGTGATGCTAGCTTCCAGACCGACCAGGATGACTATAGATCGCAGTCGGGGTTCGTATTTTGCATTAATGGTGGCGATGTCAGCTGGAAGAGTTTGAAGCAGGATACAGTAGCTGATTCTACAACAGAAGCCGAGTACATTGCTGCATTAGAAGCAGCAAAGGAGGCAGTTTGGATCCGCAAGTTCATTACTGAACTTGGGGTGGTTCCCAGCATTGCTGACCCCATTGCGCTCTATTGTGACAACAATGGAGCTATAGCACAGGCGAAGGAACCTCACTCACACCAGCGGACCAAGCATATACTACGGCGCTTCCATCTCATTCGAGAGATTATCGATAGAGGAGATGTGAAGATTTGCAGAGTACCTACAGAGGCTAACATCGCAGATCCCTTGACCAAGGCTTTGGCACAGAGGAAGCATGATGGTCACACTAGGTCATTAGGCCTTAGAGCCTATACTGATTGGCACTAGTGCTAGTGGGAGATTGTTAGTTAGAGCCCTAGAGCCAATCATTTGATGATTGTATGGACTCATTGTATCATATTCTTGTATATTAATAAAGGCATTTGTTTGGTTATTATACTTATTTGTATTAGTGCCAAATAGACTAAGTATAATAGCGTCCTTGAGTAGAAGGTTCATACCTATATCAATCGATTAGTTGAATCGATAGTGAGATGATATAGGGAACACTACTCTAAATCATTCCTAGTTGAGTATTAACATTCAGGGATAATGTTAATACAATAAGACTAGCATGTAGGTCAGCTCGATGACTTGATCTCACAAGTCATGGATATAGAGATATCAAGCTGACACATGGGTATGCATTAGAGAATGTATACTGAATGACCCGCCATGAGAAAGTATCATGGATCGTTATATGAGTGTCATATACTTTCTCATGTGGCTATTAGTATGACTATTAGTCCTTTGACCTGAAGTCACCATGGATCCCTACATAAGGAGTTATGTACTTTGGTTTCGTCAAACGTCACCCGTAACAGGGTGGACTATAAAGGCGATTACTAGGTATGTAACAAATTATGCAGAGGGATGTGAGTGATGTAGATGGGATCTATCCCTCCAATATGACGGGAGCGACATCAATATTCTTGATAGAGTTAGACCACGAAGTGCATGGCCATGCCCAAATGAGTCAACATGAGATGTTGAGCTCATTTGATTGAGTGAGTCTACTTGGAGTTCAAGATTTAGATTGATTAGAGGATGACACGGTCTATGCCTCATATTGATCAATCTAGATGTCTAGGATAGAAGGACAATGTCACATATTGTGAGGAGTCACAATTAGTAGTCACAAGGTGATGTCGGATCTCGACATTCTTGTAACTTGGGTAGTAATGATGTGTTGCTAGATACCGCTCATTACTTATGCTCCTAAATGGGTTTAGGGCATTGCCAACGTTACAAGAACCTATAGGGTCACACACTTAGGACAATCAGATGGAGATTAGGTTCATATGATGAACCAAGAGGATTAGATTCATTTGATGAATCAAATTGGATTAAGAGTAATCCTAATTGGGCTAACTTGAGTACGACTCAAGTTGATTCATGTGTTCAATGAGTCTAATTTAGATTTTGACTCATTGAATCAATTTAATTAAATGAATTAGATTCATTATATTAAGTTGGCTTGAATCAAATGGTTAGATTAGATCAACCATGGAAGAGATTGGGTCAAGTTTGACTTGACTTAAGAAGGAAGACCAAAGGTTAATTTTGACTTGACCTTTTGCCACCTCATTGGTGAGTTGGCATTAGGTGGACCAATGATGATACTCCACATCATCATGGGTGCCACCTCATGGAAGTTACAAAGTCATTCTCTTTAATGGCTTCATATTAATTGCAATTAATGCAATTAATTTGGGAGTTTTTTTTTAGAGTGGCCGACCACTTTGTGTTTGAGTGTGATTTCATTTTTCATTCAAGTGGTGTATCTTCTTCTTCTTCCTCTTGAAGCTCTTCCTCTCCCTCTCCTCCTTGCCTTGGCCGAATCTTACCAAGGTGCTAGCACACCTTTGTGTAAGGTTTTCTCCACCTACGTGTCCGTGTGGATACTTCTAGAGGACCGACGCTTGACGGTCTAGAGATCCGGCAACTCCTTGGACGAGCGGGAACGCGAAAGGCACGCAACAAGGGTAAAGTTCTTAACATGTAGATCTAGGAGTAGATCTAAAAGATTTTTCAAACTCGTACTCGTATTTATTGTTCGGTTTTCCTTGCACGGATCCGTTGGCCTTGGGTGATTCGGGGTTTCCGCGACGCGAAAAGCGGCTTTCGCGGCCCGAAAAACCGAACACCACCTTCCCATCTATCTTCTTTTCCTATTGTAGACCTGTTTTCACTTATTGGCTTTTACACCATTTGGTGATTCTATAAGCTCCCAGACTTTGTTAGAATACATATATTCTAATTCTATATTCATTGTATTTTGCAAAGATACTGCATCTTTATCATGGAGTGCTTCGTCATATGTCTGGGGATCAGGTTCATGTTTACTCGGGATTAAGTCAGAAGACTCTCCCAAAACATTAATCTTTTAGGTTGCCTAACAACCCTCCCACTACGACGAGGCACTTTCTGCAATTATGTATCATTTGTGCTACGTGTTGCAGTTTCTTGTGATATTTCATATTGTACATTTAATACTAGATTAGACGTGTCATTTAAGAACAATTTTACTTATGGGTTCGTGGTTCATTGTATAGTCCTTTTCTGAGATTGGGCATTGGTAATGACCTTCCGATTTTGAGGACTATAAATCTCCTTTCGTTTCTCTAGGATAACTCACAAACAAATGAACTCCTGCCCAACTTATCAGTGTCTCTCATGTGCTAAACCACCCAAATCCGAATATGCTTCAGACTAGGCTTACGCTCATTCTGCAATTCTATGGGAGTAGAGAGTTCTGACTTAGAAGGTACTATGTTCACTTTCATTTTCAGTGTATATCCTTAAAACGAATTTGATAATTTTCTGAATAACTCATCATCAATCTAATTATTCCATAAGAGCCTCATACCTTCTTTCCACTACACCATTCTGTTGGGGTGTACCAGGTGCAGTTAGTTGGGATTGAATCCCTTTTTCTGATAAGTGACTCCTAAATTCTCCCAAGAGGTACTCGCCACTACGATATTACCATAGTGACTTGATACTTTTACTTTGATGTTTCTCCGCATCAGCCTTGTACTCTTTGAACTAATCAAAGCACTTAGTCTTGCGGTGCATCAAGTAAATGTATCTATATCTCAAATAGTTGTCTATAAAATAGACAAAATATTCGAACCAACCACTTGTCTGGATAGTCATAGGACCACACAAATCAGAATGAACCAATTCCAACACATCCTCGGCTCTATACCCCTTAGACTTTAAAAGCTTCTTGGTTATTTTTCCTTCCAAGTAAGACCCGCAGGATTGGAAAGATTTCCACTACCAATGAACCTAAGAGTTCATTGGTTTTTATCCTTTGAATCCTACTCAAGTTAATATAACCTAGCCTTAGACTGCCAAGGGTGTGATTGGATCATTTCTGAAGGTTCCTTTCTCTTACTAAAGTTAGAAGATGTGTTACTAATTTCCATTTATTGCATTGTGGGAGTTATTAGATTTATAAATTGTCAACCAACGTACCAGAACAGATATCTTTCCTATTTTCTTAATAACAAGTTTGTTATCAAAATAGATAGAATATCTATTCTTCGATAGTTTAGAAACCGAAATCAAATTCTTTCTAAACTTGGTACGTAAAGATAATTTCTTAAAATCCATATTTTATTCCTATCAGAGGATAAACATCTCCCACTACAACAGCTACCACTTTTGCAGCAATGCCCATGTAGACGGTGACTTCCCCTTCATATAGTTATCGGGTTTCCTATAACCTCTGCAATAAATTGCAGACATGATTAGTGGCTCCCGTATCTACACACCAGGTACTGGTAGATAACACCACTAATCATGTATTAACTAATGAATGAAATACACCTATTTTGTTCTTAGTTCTAAGAGGATAGTCTACCTAAATGTCCAAGTCCTATTTCCAATCATTACAATTGGGACTACTAAGTCTATTCTATAGTATAACAACTAGGGGATTGACAAACATTTTAAATCCTAAGAATCACAAAAATATTTGGTCAAGACCAACACCTTAAAATCTCCATGAATTTTGTATGCCATGATAGTGTGGATGTATACAAAATCAAAGAGGAGATTTTATTCATTAATTTTATTATCTTGTCAACCTTACTTTATGACGAATAAAATTAATAGTTGGTCTATCAAATATTTGGTCAAAAACTTTGAATTTGAAATAATATTGATTCCTCAAAACAATATCATTTAAATTCACCAACACCTCAAACACTGTGAATTTTGCATGTCACGATAGTGTGGACGTATACAAATTCAAACATTTGTAAGAGGAGGGTTTTACCCATTAATTATCTTGTCAATAAGTCTTTATGACAAATAAAATTACCTCAAACACCGTGAATTTTGTATGTCATGATAGTGTGATCATATACAAAACTAAACATTTGTTAGAGGGGTTTTTCCATTAATTTTATTTTCTTGTCAAACTAACAAATAAAATTACCTCATACACCGTGAATTTTGTATGCCACAATAGTGTGGACGTATACAAAATCTCAACATTTGTAAGAGGAGGTTTTAATTTTATTATCATGTCATCCTATCTTTATGACAAATTAATAGTTGGTTTTCTTCGGTCACACAAATAATAGCAGTGACTCCGATGGGGAGGATACTATTAGATGTGTCTAAGTGTATACCATTACTTGACACTTAGTCCATTAATAAGATTGTGCCCCTTCCGATGGGGAAGATCACACGCTCTTAATTCATTTCCAATAGTCATCCAAAATGGAAGTTTGATCTAGTGATCCACAAATAAACTCATCTGATATGGAGGAAGGCACTCAGAGCCAACGCGCAAGTTTGTTTGCATCACTTACAAACCAGTAATGGAGACTGTGAAATTTATTAAAATAAATCTCTCTCCCACTTAGTTATTTAAAGTGAGGAATTTTAAACTATCCTAGCATACATCACATGCATACACACATATCACAATAAATAAAAGCAATAAATATGAAAATTATTTTTCCAACTATTATGGTCATTTTCTGTCACTGTTCTTTGCGTGCTCCAACCCTAGTTGCTGCCTTCTTTAGCCACCGCCACCGGGTCGAGTCGTCGCATCTATCTTGCTTATTTTTCTGCTACGCCTCTGGTGCTCCAAAAGTACCACGCCTCGCAAGCATCCGATCCGCGACAAAAATAGAATTTTACATATATCGATCCTATATTCCACAAAGGAATGTACATGTAATCTAGATCGAAAATAAAATTCTAAAATCCTAAGGCTAATACAGCTCCTGCTGTATTAGTTACATACAATCATGCACACACAAAAATAATTCCCTTGGCATGTCCAAGGGTCCAATCACACACAACATCTATAAGCCATAATAGTTGGAGCCTGCAACGACAAAGTTAGCACATCCTACTATTACCTGCCTAAATTATGTATGACATGTGCATAACCTAATTTGAAAACCAAACACACAGAGGCAAACCCTATCTCTGATACTAATTGTTGGTTAGTCCTAGGAAAACGTACCGGTTCCACTATATAAAAAAAAATTTGTACAAGTGTCGAACCTTTCCTTAAATAACCTATTGTGTTCTTTAGAAGTTAAATTAGAAATCGCAAATGGAACTTAACATCATTAATTCCAAATTTAACTTATCTGTTCTTAATGGTTTAGATTTGAATCGCAAGCGAAACTTAACACTATTGATTCAAATCCACCTATGTTATTAATTCCATTAAATATTAATTTCCAAATTTGGCTTCCAGGACTGCATGGCAAGGCACATGGCCTTCTTGGATATGGGAGCAACCACCACCGCCTAGACAAAGCCTTTTAAGGAAAACTAATATTTAATTTCCTTAAATAACTCTAGGTTAACCAAAAAAAACAATCGAATCACAAATTCAAAAAATAAAATAAAAGAAACACAACTTCGAAACAAATCCGAAAACTCTAGAATCATATGGTTCTTGTGTTTGGTATTTCCAAAAATAACTATACAAAGAAAACTAGTATGATGCGGAAAACAATTACTAGTTATACCTTTCTTTGTAAGCAAATAACCTCTTGATCTTCTACCGTATTCCTCTTCTTATCCCGGACGTTGTGTGGGCAACGATCTACCGAGATGAGAACCACCAAGAACCTTCTTCTTCCTTCTAGGTTTCGGCCACCAAAAGCTCCTCCAAAGATGCAGAGGTTCGGACACCACCAAGCTCCAAGGGATGCTAGAAATATCGCCTCCTTTTCTCTCCTTCTCCAAGCAAGATCCGACCACCACAAGGACTCCAAGGATGAGATGAGGTTCGGCCACAAGATGGAGAAGAGAGAAAGAGGAGGGGCCGACCACACCCAAGGAGAAAAAGAGAGGAGAAAAATAAAAGAGTCGTTAGCCATGAAGGCACCTCTACCCCCTCTTTTATAATCCTTGGTCTTGGAAAATAAAGAAATTTAAATAAAAAACTTCCTTAATTCTTTTGACATGAAAAGGAAAATTTATTTAATTAAAAATAATTTTCTTCTCATTAAACATTATGGCCGGCCACATTAATCTCCAAAACAAGGAGAGTTTTAATTAACACAAGAATTAAAACTTCCTAATTTATCTCCAAAAATTTATAAAAATTTCTCCAATAATTTTTCCCTTCATGGTGGATTATAAAAAGGAAATTTTATAAATTAAAATCTTTCTTTTAAATATGTGGATGATTTCTAAAAAGGAAAGTTATCTCTAAAAATTAAAATCTCCTTTCAATCTACAAATAAGGAAAGATATCAAATCTTTTCTTAATCTTTTGTAGAAACTTATAAAAGAGAATATTTAATTTTTAAACTCTCTTTTAAATCATGAAGATGGTTTAAAAAGGAAAGTTTTCTCAAAATTAAAATCTACCTTTCAATCTACAAATAAGGAAAGATTTCAAATCTTTTCTTAATCTTTTGTAGAAAGCTATAAAAGGAAAGATTTAAATTTTAAACTCTCTTTTAAAATCATGGAATCCACATAAGAAAAATTTATAAATAAAATCCTTTTTAATATGATGTGGCCGGCCACACCATGCTTGGACTCCAAGCATTGGCCGACCACCAACTTAGCTCAACCTTTGGGTCTTGGCCGGCCCTAGCTTGGGTTCCAAGCTAGCTTGGTCGGCCACCAAAGAGTGGGTAAGAAGGTGGGTATGTGGTGGGTATAAATCTCTATATACAAGAGGCTACGATTGGGACCAAGAGGAGGAATTGGTTTTGGTCTCCCGATGAAATTAAGCTTCCCGTATTCACCCCGAACACACAACTTAACTTCATCAATAATAATTCATACCACTAAAGAATTATTATTGAACTACCGCACCAATCCCAAATTATATTTTGGGCTCCTTCTTATTATGAGTGTGTTAGTCTCCCTGTGTTTAAGATGTTGAATGTCCACTAATTAAATGAGTTACTGAAAACTCACTTAATTAATATCTTAGTCCAATAGTTGTACTACTCAACCTTATCGTCATGTCGGACTAAATCCACCTGCAGAGTTTAACATGACAATCCTTATGAGCTCCTCTTGGGGGCATTATCAACTTAGATCACTAGGACACAGTTTCCTTCTATAATCAACAACACACACTATAAGTGATATCATTGTTGGTTGCTACTCGGAAAACCTAGAGGTTCCACTGTACAAAAATTTTGTACAAAGGTGTAACGCACGAAAATTCTCGTAATTTCTTTAGAAATATTCTATGATTTTTCTGAAATTTTAGGATATTTTTACAGAATTTTTAGAGTAGCGGAAGTAGCAAAAACAAATAGAAAACGAAAACGGCCTAAGCGGGAATTGAACCCGAGACCTATGGTTTACGGATAATTCTAGTAACCAGTTAAACCCAGCAGGGTCGTGCTGAAAGGAAAGGGAGACAATTTTATTTAAGTTAGAGTTGGGCCGAAAGTTCCACTTAATATGAATAGAAAAGTTAAGTGGGGTTTGGTTTATTTTGTTTGGTTCGGCAACTTCTCCTCCTCTCCAACCCTCACCGCCGACGCCCCTTCTCCCTCCTCTTTCTCTCTCGGTGCACCAAGCCTAGGGCCCCAGGGACATCTTCCGGCAGCGGCTCCGACACAAGGATGCTCCCCTCCGCGAGAGGAACGTGTTGGCACAAGAAGACTATCGAAAGGATCGTCTTCTCCGGAAACCTAGCTACTAGAACCGTAAGGAAACTAGCGTACGAGGTAAGAAACCCCTCACCTGTAGTATAAGTAGCTTCCGTGTGGATTTTATGTTTTAGTTTAGCAGTACATAGACTTTCGACACAAGGGATGTGAATTAGCGCACACCAAGTGTTCGATTAAATTGTTTATCGCAGTAAAATGCAATTTAGGCATTTTAGTAGCTTAGATAAATGCAATAGAAGCATTTTTTTTACAGATTATTTAGCTTTGCTTCAGCTTTTACAGGACTAGATGTCCAATGGGTGGGCTCCCATAGTAGCCTCTAGGTTCAGATAACCTAGCTCTAGGTTCAGATAACCTAGAAAGAGCAAGGCAAGCAATAATTAGTTATGTTCAGTATTTTACTTTTCAGTGGCACTGTACAGGATTAGATATCCATTGGGCTGGGCTCCCATAGTCGGTCCCTAGGTTTAGATAACCTAGTAAACCCTACTAAATTTGGGACTTGCAAACCCGGGTCTAGTTAGGGACGCGCGCATAGCACGTACAATTACCGGGCCCAAACAGCAGCATGTATATGTATTTTCATCTATTATGTATGTAGTTTTAAACTCTCACAAAACAGTTAGGTGAGATCAGTATAGTTTAAGCATTTGCTAGAATTAGCTCAGTTTATGCTTCAGTTCAGCTCATTTCTTTTATGATTATGTATGATAACACTATGCTCAGCTTTTGGTTACATATGCTATAGATGATAGTATGCCATGTTTAGCTCTTGATTTCCATGTACTGTTTGATAGCATGCCATGTTTTAGTTTAATCAATACATATTTCAAATGGCATGTTTTAAAAGCATAAATGCATCGTATGCATGTTTTTGTGAGGTAGATGGTTTCTTACTAAGCGAAAGCTTATAGATACTTTCTTTCCCTTATACTGTAGATAAAGGTAAAGGGAAGATGGACTAGAGGAAGCTGGTGGTCAATGCAGAGATGGTGTGTGTGGCAGGGACCTGGAATGAAGATCCTTAGGGAGTTTAGCAAATTAAGAACTTAGTTTCTTTTCTTAAGACACTTTTATGCATTACTAGTGGTTTAAATGCTATGAATTAATGAACTTGCACTATGGCATGTTAGAATGTTAGTTAGTAGATATAAGAATGTTTTCCATGCGTTGTATAATTGTTGTGTGAGATTTTGGCATGAACTAGTGCTGAAATCAGAGTTTCAGTGCGAAATCAGAAACTCCGATCGATCCATGGATCGATCGGGGGTCCTCGATCGATCCATGGATCTATTGGAGGTTGATTCCACGAACAGAAGGCTTCTGGATTGATCAGCCGATTGATCCAGACACATTCTGTCGCGAACAGAAGGCCTTTGGATCGATCGGTCGATCGATCCAAGCTATTCCTCGCAAACAGAAAGGTTTTTGATCGATCATTGGATCGATTGACTTATGTTGGATTGATCAGCCGATCGATCCAAATATAGTCCCGTGCACAGAAGCACGCTGGATCGATCGGTGAGCCTGGATCGATCAGCCGATCGGTCCAGATTATCACCCGAGCACAGTAGCAGTCTGGATCGATCCATGGATCGATCCAACAGAGAGCAATCGACCCAGTTCAGTCTGGATCGATTGGGAATTTCAGTTTCGACCAAGAAACTTAGCAGATCAGCTTCTAGTCCATAGGGAATGTAGGATACACCTTGTATACTTTATATTATACCCTTCAGCACATGTAGAACCAAGAATAGTTATCAGTTACCAACTAAAATTTAAATTAGATCAGTTTTCCACACAGTTAGCACAGCATAATGTGACGCTCAGCCTCACAGCCTAGTTAGTAGGAGGCGGGACGTGACAAAAGGTCTGAACCTTTTCCTAGCTACCATGTGTTCTTTTAAATTAAATTTTGGATCGCCTGCGGAGCTTAACACGTTTGATCCAAAACTTAATCTATTTGTTCTTTTAGGTTTTGACTTGGATCTCCTGCGGAACTTAACACGTTCGACCCAAGTCATCTTAAGTTATTAATTCCATTAAATATTAATTTCCATAATTAGTTCCCAGTATTGACGTGGCGAGGCACATGGCCTTCTACGATATGGGAGCAACCACCATCGACTAGACAAAACCTTTTATGGAAAGCTAATATTTAATTTCCTAAAATAACTTTAGGTTAACCGAAAAGAACAATCAAATCACAAGGAAAAGAAAAACAAAAGAACACTATATCGAAAACAAATTCGAAACTCTAGAATCGTATGCCTCTTGTATTTAGTATTATTTCCAAAAATAACTAGTATGATGCGGAAAGAAAAAATACTAGTTATACCTTTTAGAAAAACCTCTTGATCTTCTACCGTATTCCTCTTCTAACCTCGGACGTTGTGTGGGTAACGATCTTCCGAGATGAGAAACCACCAAAGCACCTTCTCCTTTCTTCAAATTTCGGCCAAGCACAAAGCTTCCAAAAGATGAAGATCTTTTCCACCAATCAAGCTCCAAGGAATGTAGGCTTTCTCTCCTTCTTCCTCAAGCTAGATCTGGCCACCAATTAAAACTCCATAAGCATGAAGAGGTTCGGCCACAAAGAGAAGAAGAAGAGAAGAAGGAAGGGCCGGCTACACCACCAAGGAAAAGAGGAAGAAAAATAGAATAGAGTCGTTCCCCTTGAAGCCTCCTCTACCCCCTCTTTTATAATCCTTGGTCTTGGCAAATAAGGAAAATTTAATAAAAATTTCCTTAATTCTTTTTCCATTGAAAAGAAAAATTATTTAATTAAAAATAATTTTCTTTTTCAAATACAATGGCCGGCCACCTCAAGCCCCAAATCAAGGAAAGTTTTAATTAAAACAAGAATTAAAACTTCCTAATTTGTTTCCGGAAATTTATAAAAATTTCTCCAATAATTTAATCCCTTCATGATTGGTTTATAAAAAGAAAATTTAATAAATAAAAATCTTTCTTTTAAACATGTGGATAAAAAGAAAGTTATCTCTAAAAATTAAAATCTCTTTTAATCTACAAATAAGGAAAGATATCAAATCTTTTGTAGAAACTTATAAAAGAGAATATTTAATTTTAAACTCTCTTTTAAATCATGAACATGGTTAAAAAGGAAAGTTTTCTTAAAATTTAAAATCCTCCTTTAATCAACAAATAAGGAAAGATTTTCAAATTTTAAACTCCCTTTTAAACATGTAGATGATTTACAAATTAGGAAAGTTTTTACCAAAATTAAAACCATCCTTTTAAACTACAAATAAGGAAAGAGATTAATCTCTTCTCTTAATTTTTTGTAGAAAGCTATAAAAGGAAATTTTTAATTTTTAAACTCTCTTTTAAAATCATGATATCCACATAAGAAATAATTTTAATAAAAATCCTTTTAATATTCTAGTGGCCGGCCACCTACATGGCTCATCCACTTGGTCTTGGCCGGCCCCTAGCTTGGGTTCCAAGCTAGCTTGGCCGGCCCCATTGGATGGGTAAGAAGGTGGGTATGCGGTGGGTATAAATCTCTATATACTAGAGGCTACGATAGGGACCGAGAGGAGGAATTAGTTTTGGTCTCCCGATAAAATTAAGCATCCCATGCTCGCCCCGAACACACAACTTAATTTTATCAATAATAATTCATTCCACTAGAGAACTATTATTGATCTACCGCACCAATCCCAAATTACATTTTGGGCTCCTTCTTATTATGAGTGTGTTAGTCTCCCTGTGTTTAAGATAACAAATGTCCACTAATTAAGTAAGTTACTGACAACTCACTTAATTAATATCTAGCTCCAAGAGTAGTACCACTCAACTTCATTGTCATGTCGGACTAAGTCCACCTGCAGGGTTTAACATGACAATCCTTATGAGCTCCTCTTGGGGACATTCTCAACCTAGATTACTAGGACACAGTTTCCTTCTATAATCAACAACACACACTATAAGTGATATCATTTCCCAACTTATCGGGCTTATTGATTTATAGAACTAAATCTCACCCACTGATAAATTAAAGAAATAAATATCAAATATATGTTCTTGTTATTATATTAGGATTAAGAGCACACACTTCCATAATAACTGAGGTCTTTGTTCCTTCATAAAGTCAGTATAAAAGGAATGACCTCAAATGGTCCTACTCAATACACTCTAAGTGTACTAGTGTAATTATATAGTTAAAATAAACTAATACCTAATTACACTACGACCTTCCAATGGTTTGTTCCTTTCCATCTTGGTCGTGAGCTACTGTTTATAATTTATAAGGTACTGATAACATGATCTTCTGTGTGTGACACCACACACCATGTTATCTACAATATAAATTAATTGAACAACTACATTTATCACAAATGTAGACATTTGACCAATGTGATTCTTATTTCTAGATAAATATTTTATACCAAAAGGTAGGCTTTTAGTATACATTCTAACAATCTCCCACTTATACTAAAAAGACTAAGCTGCCATATCTGCTGCCATACATCTGATTCCCATTCCTTTTAAAAAGCTCTTGCCTTAAGGACCTTAGGTTATCATCTGATGCAATCTAGGCGGCAACAACTTCTCCTCGTTATACAATTTCTCGTATTGGGTAGTACTTGCGCTCTATTGTGTTTACTTGCCTTATAGACTCATGGTTTCTTCGAGTTTGCTACTGCACCATTATTATTACAATAAATTGTAATAATTTTTGGACAAACTAGAAATCATATCTAAGTCTATCTTGAGGTTATTAAGTCATTCAGCTTTTATGGCTACCTAAGAGACTTGTCATATACTCAGCTTCTATGGTGGAGTCCAGAAAAATACCTATGCTTATCACTCTTCCATAGTTATGACTTTTCCTCCTAAAGTAAACACAAAACCCCGAGGTTGACTTATTATTGTTCCTATCTGATTGGAAGTCAAAATCCATGCAACCCACAAGAACCAAATTAACTGCCTTGTGAGCTACCATATAATTTCTAGTGCCTCTAAGGTACTTCAATATATGCTTTACTGCAGTCCACTGTCCTTGTCCAGGGTTAATTTGATATCTGCTAACTATGCCCTTGGCAAAACAGATTTCTGATCTCGTGCATAGCATACATTAGACTTCCGACAGCCGAAGCATAAAGAACTGCCTTTATTTCCTTTATCTCCTTTGATGTCTACAGAGACATATCTTTAGATAAAGTTACTCCATCCTGAAAAGGTAAGAAACCTTTCTTGGAGTTTTGCATGCTTAAAACGAGCAAGGATTTTTCCGATGTATGAAGCTTGGGATAAGTAAAATATTCTTTTCTTGCGATCCCTTATTACTTTGATCTCAAGAATATATACATTCTCCCAAGTCCTTTATATCGAATTATTTGGACAACCATACCCCTACTTCTGACAATATTTTGATATTGTTTCCAACTACCAAAAATGCTATCTACGTATAGTACAAGAAATACCACCACGTTTCCATCACACCTTTTGTATACACAAGACTTATCCGTTTACTCAATAAATCCATAGGTCTGGATTACTTTGATAAACCGGATATTCCAAGACTTTGAAGCTTTGCCTCAGTCCATAGACTGACTGAGCTTGCACACAAGATGCTCTTAGCCCTTTGCAATGAACCCTTCTGGTTGTTTTATATGGATACTTTCATCAAGACTTCCATTAAGGAATGCTGTCTTGACATCCACTTGCCAAATAGATAAAAGAATCCGGATAGACTTAAGCATGGCTACCAATGAAAAAGTTTCCTTTTTCATCAAGCCTTGCTTTGAAAGTTACTACCTTCCTTTCTATCCCTCTTTTCCTATTATAGACCTTTTAACACCCAAAGGCTTTTACACCATTTGGTGGTTCTACAAGCTTCCAGATTTTATACATATATTCTAATTCTGTTATTCATTACTCTTTGCCAAGATGTTGCATCTTTATCTTGGAGTGTTTCGTCATATGTCCGGAGATCAGGTTCATGTCCTCCAGGGATCGAGTCCAAAAACTCTCCCAAAACATGAATCTTTTTAGGTTGCCTAACAACCCTCCCACTACGACAAGACACTTTCTAAAATTGTGTATCATTTGTGATACGTGTTGCAGTTTCCTTGTGGTATCTCATCTTGTACAGTTGGTACTAGATTAGACATGCCTTTTATTATTTCCTTAAGAACAAATTTTCTTAGGGCACATGGTTTATTACATAGTCATTTTCTAAAAATCGGTCATTGATGCTAACAATGAACTTCTGATTTTTAAGACTATAAACCTACTTTCATTTCACTAGGATAACCCACAAACAAGTGAATTCCTGTCCAACTTATCATTGTCTCTCTTCTGCATATGTGTTGGACTACCCGAATCCGAATATGCTTCGAAATAGGCTTACGCCTATTCAGCATTTCTATATGAGTAGAGAGTTCTGATTTTAGAAGGTACTATATTCACTCCCGTTTCCAGAGTATATCCTTAAAATGATTTTGATAATATTCTTAATAACTTATCAATCTACTTATTTCCATAAGAGTCCTATACCTTCCTTTTCCTACACCATTCTGTTGGGGTGTACCAGGTGCAGTTAGTTGGGATTGAATCCCTACTTCTGTTAAATGACTCCTAAATTCTCCCAAGAGGTACTTGCTACTACGATCTTACCGTAGTGTCTTGATACTTTTACTTTGTTGTTTCTCCACATCAGCCTCGTACTCTTTGAACTAATCAAAGCACTTAGACTTGCGGCACATCAAGTAAATATATCCATATCTCAAATAGTTTTCTATAAAATAGATGAAATATTTGAAACAACCTCTTGCCTGGATGCTCATAGGATCACACAAATCAGAATGAACCAATTCCAATATATCTTTGACTCCATACCCCTTAGACTTAAAAGCTTCTTCGTTATTTTTCCTTCCAAGTAAGACTCGTAGGTTGGAAAGATTTCCACTACTAATGAACCCAAAAGTTCATCAGCTACCAATGAATCCTACTCAAGTTAATATAACCTAGCCTTAGATGCCAAAGATATAATTGGTTCATTTTCGAAGGTTACTTTCTCTTAAAGTTAGAAGATGTGTTACTAATTTCCATTTGTTGCATCGTGAGAGTTATTGGATTTATAAATTGCCAACCAACGTACCAGAACAGATAACTTCCCTCTTTTCCTTAATAACAACTTTGTTATTAAAAGAGACAGAATATCAAGTTCTTTGAATAGTTTAGAAACTGAAAACTAGTTCTTTCTAAACTTGGTGCGTAAAGATAATTACTCAAAAATCCATGTTTTATTCTTATCAAAAGATAAACATCTCCCACTGTCACAGCTACCATTTTTACAGTAGTGCCCATGTAGACGGTGTTTTAATTTTCATTTAGTTGTCGGGTTTCCTGGAACCCTGCAATGAATTGCGGACATGATTAATGGCATCTGTATCTACACTCCAGGTTCTGGTAGATAACACCACTAAACATGTTTCAACTAATAAATTAAATACACCTATATTGTTCTTAGTTCTAAGAAGACAGTCTACCTTAATGTCCAAGTCCTATTTCCAATCATTACAATTGGGATTACTAAGTCTTTTCTATAGTATGACTACTAGGGAATTGACAAACATTTTAAATCCTAAGAATCACAAAAAATATTTGGTCAAGATCAACTCCTTAAAAATCCCCATGAATTTTGTATGCCACGATAGTGTGGACGTATACAAAATCGAAGAGGAGATTTTATTCATTAATTTTATTATCTCGTCAACTTTTTACTTTATGATGAAATAAAATTAATAGTTGATCTGTCTTTGATCAAATATTTGGTCAAAAACTTTTGAATAAAAAAATATTGATTCCTCAAACAATATTATTTAAATTCTCCAACACCTCAAACACCGTGAATTTTGCATGCCACGTTAGTGTGGACGTATACAAATTCAACATTTGTAAAAGGAGGGTTTTAACCCATTAATTTTATTATCTTGTCAACCTAACTTTTTGACAAATAAAATTAATAGTTGGTATCATTTGGTCACACAAATAATAGCAGTGACTCCGATGAGGAGGATACTATTAGATGTGTCTAAGTGTATACCATTACTTGACACTAAGTCCATTAATAAGATTATGCCCCTTCCGTTGGGGAAGATCACACGCTCTTAATTAACTTCCTATAGTCATCCAAAAATGGAAGTCTGTTCTAGTGATCTACAAACAAGCTCATCCGTTATGGAGGAAGGCACTCAGAGCCAACGCGCAAGCTGGTTTGCATCACTTACAAACCAGTAATGGAGATCATGGGATTTACTTAAAAATCCCTCTCCCACTTAGTTATTTATAAATCAGGAATTTTAACTATGCTAGCCTACTAAATATGTAAACTAGCATGCACACACAGCACAATATAAAAGCAATAAATAGAAAATCTAATTTTCAACTATTATGGTTTTTATCTCTAGTTGTCCTCCGTGTATTGTCATCCCAAGCTGCTGCCATATTTGGCCACTGCCACCGGGTCGCATCCATCTTGCTCCTAGTTCCGCTGCGCCTCTGGTCCTTAGAAGGTTCCACGCTTTGCAAGATTCGATCCGCAACATAAATAGAATTTTACATTTTGATCCTATATTCCTCGAAGGAATGAACATGTAAACTAGATCGAACATAAAATAAAATTTACATCCATCGATCCTATATTCCATAAAAGGAATGTACATGTAACTAGATCAAAAATAAAATCCTAATAAAACTAAATACAGCTCCTGCTATATTTTATAATACAATCATACACACACAATAAAATGCCCTTGACATGTCCAAGGGTCCAATCACACACATAATAACTATAAGCCATAATAGTTGGATCCTGCATCCACAAAGTTAGCACATCCTACTATTAACCTGCCTAAATTATGTATGACATGTGCATAATTAAACTAATACCAAATACACAGAGGCAAAACCCTAGCTCTGATACCAATTGTTGGTTGCTACTCGGAAAACCTAAAGGTTCCACTGTACAAAAATTTTGTACAAAGGTCTGAACCTTTTCCTAGATATCATGTGTTCTTTTAAATTAAATTTTGGATCGCTTGCGGAACTTAACACGTTTGATCCAAAACTTAATCTATTTGTTCTTTTAGGTTTTGACTTGGATCTCCTACGGAACTTAACACGTTCGACCCAAGTCACCTTAACTTATTAATTCCATTAAATATTAATTTCCATAATTAGTTCCCAGTACTGACGTGGCAAGGCACATGGCCTTCTTGGATATCGGAGCAACCACCACCGACTAGACAAAACCTTTTATGGAAAGCTAATATTTAATTTTCTAAAATAACTTTAGGTTAACCGAAAAGAACAATCAAATCACAAGGAAAAGAAAAACAAAAGAACACTATATCGAAAACAAATTCGAAACTCTAGAATCGTATGCCTCTTGTATTTAGTATTATTTCCAAAAATAACTAGTATGATGTGGAAAGAAAAAATACTAGTTATACCTTTTAGAAAAACCTCTTGATCTTCTACCGTATTCCTCTTCTAACCTCGGACGTTGTGTGGGCAACGATCTTCCGAGATGAGAAACCACCAAAGCACCTTCTCCTTTCTTCAAATTTCGGCCAAGCACAAAGCTTCCAAAAGATAAAGATCTTTTCCACCAAGCAAGCTCCAAGGGATGTAGGCTTTCTCTCCTTCTTCCTCAAGCTAGATCCTGCCACCAATTAAAACTCCATAAGCATGAAGAGGTTCGGCCACAAAGAGAAGAAGAAGAGAAGAAGGAAGGGTCGGCCACACCACCAAGGAAAAGAGGAAGAAAAATAGAATAGAGTCGTTCCCCTTGAAGCCTCCTCTACCCCCTCTTTTATAATCCTTGGTCTTGGCAAATAAGGAAAATTTAATAAAAATTTCCTTAATTCTTTTTCCATTGAAAAGAAAAATTATTTAATTAAAAATAATTTTCTTTTTCAAATACAATGGTCGGCCACCTCAAGCCCCAAATCAAGGAAAGTTTTAATTAAAACAAGAATTAAAACTTCCTAATTTGTTTCCGGAAATTTATAAAAATTTCTCCAATAATTTAATCCCTTCATGATTGGTTTATAAAAAGGAAATTTAATAAATTAAAATCTTTCTTTTAAACATGTGGATAAAACGAAAGTTATCTCTAAAAATTAAAATCTCTTTTAATCTACAAATAAGGAAAGATATCAAATCTTTTGTAGAAACTTATAAAAGAGAATATTTAATTTTAAACTCTCTTTTAAATCATGAACATGGTTAAAAAGGAAAGTTTTCTTAAAATTTAAAATCCTCCTTTAATCAACAAATAAGGAAAGATTTTCAAATTTTAAACTCTCTTTTAAACATGTAGATGATTTACAAATTAGGAAAGTTTTTACCAAAATTAAAACCATCCTTTTAAACTACAAATAAGGAAAGAGATTAATCTCTTCTCTTAATTTTTTGTAGAAAGCTATAAAAGGAAATTTTTAATTTTTAAACTCTCTTTTAAAATCATGATATCCACATAAGAAATAATTTTAATAAAAATCCTTTTTAATATTCTAGTGGCCAGCCACCTAAGCTTGGGACCCAAGCTTTGGCCGACCACCTACATGGCTCATCCACTTGGTCTTGGCCGGCCCTAGCTTGGGTTCCAAGCTAGCTTGGCCGGCCCCATTGGATGGGTAAGAAGGTGGGTATGCGGTGGGTATAAATCTCTATATACTAGAGGCTACGATAGGGACCGAGAGGAGGAATTGGTTTTGGTCTCCCGATAAAATTAAGCATCCCGTGCTCGCCCCGAACACACAACTTAATTTTATCAATAATAATTCATTCCACTAGAGAACTATTATTGATCTACCGCACCAATCCCAAATTACATTTTGGGCTCCTTCTTATTATGAGTGTGTTAGTCTCCCTGTGTTTAAGATAACAAATGTCCACTAATTAAGTAAGTTACTGACAACTCACTTAATTAATATCTAGCTCCAAGAGTAGTACCACTCAACTTCATTGTCATGTCGGACTAAGTCCACCTGCAGGGTTTAACATGACAATCCTTATGAGCTCCTCTTGGGGACATTCTCAACCTAGATTACTAGGACACAGTTTCCTTCTATAATCAACAACACACACTATAAGTGATATCATTTCCCAACTTATCGGGCTTATTGATTTATCGAACTAAATCTCACCCATTGATAAATTAAAGAAATAAATATCAAATATATGTTCTTGTTATTATATTAGGATTAAGAGCAAACACTTCCATAATAACTGAGGTCTTTGTTCCTTCATAAAGTCAGTATAAAAGGAACGACCTCAAATGGTCCTACTCAATACACTCTAAGTGTACTAGTGTAATTATATAGTTAAGATAAACTAATATCTAATTACACTACGACCTTCCAATGGTTTATTCCTTTCCATCTTGGTCGTGAGCTACTGTTTATAATTTATAAGGTACTGATAACATGATCTTCTGTGTGTGACACCACACACCATGTTATCTACAATATAAATTAATTGAACAACTACATTTATCATAAATGTAGACATTTGACCAATGTGATTCTTATTTCTAGATAAATGTTTTATACCAAAAGCTAGGCTTTTAGTACACATTCTAACAATCTTTTCCCAACTTATCGGGCTTCTTGATTTATCGAACTAAATCTCACCCATTGATAAATTAAAGAAATAAATATCAAATATATGTGCTTGTTATTATATTAGGATTAAAAGCACACACTTTCATAATAACTAAGGTCTAGTTCTTTTATCAAGTCAGTATAAAAAGAACTTACCTAAAATGGTCCTACTCAATACACTTAGAGTGTACTAGTATAATTTATTAGTCAAGATAAACTAATACCTAATTACACTACGACTATTCCAATGGTTTGTTCCTTTCCATCTTAGTTGTGAGCAACTGTTTATAATTTATAAAGAACCGATAACATGATCTTCTGTGTGTGACACCACACACCATGTTATCTACAATATAAATTAATTGAACAACTACATTTATCATAAATGTAGACATTTGACCAATGTGATTCTTATTTCTAGATAAATATTTATACCTAAAGCTAGGCTTTTAGTATACATCCTAACATGAAACTGGGTGACCGACAGAAATACCTCTAACTCTCGTGCTTGAGAGTTAGCTGGGTCTGGAGTTTGAGCAGCTTCATTCATAAATCCTATCTTCACCAACAGAGGTTGCTCCCAGAGAGGGAGGCCTAAAGCCATACTCTCAGTAAGAGAAGGCAAGCAAAAAGGAGAAGAACTGAAGTGAGTGAAGAAGAAAGGAAGGATCACAACCTTATTTAAAGGGTCGAGGAACTCATAGGATTACTATGCTTGGGTTCACGGGATTACTGTACTAGAAATCACGAGGACTACTACAGAAAAAGTCAGGAGGCTACTGCAGAGACCATGGCCGGTACATGACCAAAAATAGGCAAAGAAACAAAAAATATGCTTAGGTCTAGTCAGTCGACTACGCCTCCTTCGACTAGACTTGGAAGGAAAGCTAGTGATATGGGTTAGGTTTAGCAGGTCCCCGGAGAAAAGGGGAAAGAAAAGAGATAGCAGAATTAAGCAATGTAAATATCGGTCGGGATATCGGGCTTAAGAAAATATAGGCTAATATCGTCTGGGACAACATGCTTAAGGAAATATAGGCAAATATCGGACGAGGTAACACGCTTAAGAAAAGATAGGCCAACACCGGCCGGGATAATACCTTAAAGAAAAGATAGGCCAACACCGGCCGGGATAATACCTTAAAGAAAAGATAGGCCAACACCGGCCGGGATAATACCTTAAAAAAAATATAGGCTAATACCAGTCGTAGTACATCTTGAGAAGGGTAGGCTAATATCGTCCGGGACAACATGCTTAAAGAAATATAGGCAAATACCGGATGAGGTAACACACTTAAGAAAATATAGGTCAACATCGGCCGGGACAATATCTTAAGGAAAGAATAGGCTAATATCGGCCGGGATATACCTTAAGAAAGAAAGGCCAATATCAGCCAGGATTGTCTGAGCTAGCACATGCGAATATAGACTAATATCAAGCGTATGCATATAATCATCCGGGAATGAGCAGCTACAAAACCGTACAGGATTTATAATGTATTATCGGACGAAGAGGACATGTGTCAAATAAAAATAATAACCTGCCTGTACGAAACCTAGGGTCAATCCTGACCGATACAAAATATAGTATAATATCGGGATGTCCACAACATAGTGAAGACAGGATAACTAAACAGGGGTGATAAAATATAATTTATAGGACAGGACGAGAATAAACATGTTAAGGATATTTATGAATAGCTTATGACAATATTTGCTTTATGTAATCGTATAACAGGTTGACTAACTCAGCGGGAAGAATGTTTCTAAACTCTTCTGCAGGTACCAGACGACAAAAAAGGTACATCTAGGGTACAAAAAAATTCCTTAAAAGCCATTTTCTATAAGTACATGGCTTACTTCATCTCATAACAAACTCTAACAAACCGGGGTCCACTTTATGACTACGGAGGTTATATGAAGTGGTATAAAAGGGGCAATCCTCTCCGTTAGCCAGGTATGCTCACGTTGATGCTCACATTCATAACCCTAATTTTCAACTACTGTTCATCTTCTTATTCTTCTTCATTCTGGTTTTCCACACAAAAAGAGAGATCACTGACTTGAGCGTCGGAGAGCCTAGCCAGGAATTCCCACCCCGGTCTTAGGTCACTGACAATAGTGTTGGTTGGTCTCTTGTGCGTAGGAAGCCTTGGAAGCTCCAAATCTCAGTTTTCTTCATCAAAGCTTTCCTTTCGTCTTTGGATCTTCACACAAGGAGGGCATTCTATGACTTCATTCTCCCAGATCCGCTTTGGGTTTCTTGGATCGGTATTCTACAGGTATTATTCTTCATCAGCAGTAGGTTTTATCCCAGCTTTCCATTTTGTCAGGCTCAGATCAGGATCATTGATTATAGAAGAAAACTGTGTCCTATTTATTAGGGTGATGATGTCCCCTTGAGGAGCTCATAAGGATTGTCATGTAAACCCTGCAAGTGGACTTAGTTTCGACATAACAATGAAGTTGAGTGATACTACTCTTGGAGCTTGATATTAATTAAGTGAGTTATCAGTAACTTATTTAATTAAAGACATTTGATATCTTAAATACAGGGAGATTAACACACTCATGATAAGAAGGAGCCCATAATATAATATGGGATTGGTGTGGTAGTTCAATAATAACTCTTTAGTGGTATGAGTTATTATTGATGAACTTGAGTTGGGTGTTTGGGTCGAACACAGGAAGCTCAAGCTCATCAGGAGGTCAAAATCAATTCCTCCTCTAGGTCCCTGTTGTAGCCTCTATGTATAAAGCCTCACATCCACCCAAGTCATCCTTATGACCGACCACATCCTTGCTTGGTGCCCAAGCAAGGGGCCAACCACCCCATGCTTGGTGCCCAAGCAAGGGGCTGGCCAAGATGGGTTTAAAAGTGGGTTTTTAATTTTTTAAATCTTTCTTTTTGTATCCATCTACAATGTTTTAACAAAGATATTTTAAATTTTAAAAATTTCCCTTTCTTGAAGTCATCCACATGGTTTTAAAAGAGAGTTTTAAATTTAAAAAATCTTTCCTTTTGTAGCCATCTACAATGGTTTAAAAGAGAGATTTTATTTTTGTTAAAACTTTCCTTTTTTGTAACCATGATTTAAAAGAGAGGTTTTAATTTTAAAAATCTTTCCTTTTTGTAGCCATCTACAATGTTTAAAAGAGGAATTTTTAATTTTAAAACTTTTCTTTTGTAGTCATCCACAATAGGAAATTTAAAAAAGAGATTTTAATTGTTGTTAAAATCTTTCCTTTTTAGCCATTGCCAAGGATTATAAAAGAGGATAGATGGTGCCTTAGAGGAAATAATCATCTACACAATTTCTATTCCTCTTCTATTCTCCTTGTGGGCGGCCCCCTCATATTCTTATTCTCCCCTTGCTTTCTCACCTAAGGCCGACGGCATCAAGAGGCTTTAACCATCTTGTGGCCGGTGGGTTGCAAGGAAGAAAGAAGAACAAGAGGTGGTGTTCCTAGCTTTGATCCCTTGGTGGCCGAAAGTCTTGGAAGAAAGAAGGACTTGGGGTTTTTGTATCTTGATAGATCATCGCTCACACGACGTCTAAGAGGAGGAAAGGAATATAGCAGAAGATCAAGAGATCTTTAAGATACAAAGAAAGGTATAACTAGTTAATTGTTTCCACTGTGTACTAGTTTATTTTTCCTTTGTATGGATCCTGAAGTACCAACATAAGAGGCTAGAGATCTTGTGCTTTGATTGAGGTCTCTGTAGTTTAACCTAGGGTTTACTTTAAGGAGTTTAAATATTCAATTTCTTTGAAAGGTTTTGTCTAGGAAGTGGTGGATGATCTCATACCCAAGAAGGCCAAGTGCCTCGCCAACGACCTGGAAGACAATCCTTGAAATAGATATTTAATCAACTTTTGTAATATGGTTTAACTTCTGATGAACACATGGGTTGAATTTGGATTAATAATGTTAAGTTTCGTTTGCAATATAACTTTAACTTCTAAAAAGCACATGGTTTGCTAGGAAAAGTTTTGTGCTTGTACAAATTTTTGTACAGGGGAAACAAAACAAAATTTCGAGTAGGGCCAATAGAACGGAACTACTAGGTGAACATATTACATCAGATCACGTTGATACGAGACATACTAAGGGTTGTTATACCGAACATGTTTAATTTTGACCAATCCGAGATTCCTTTACTTGAGTAAATAATGAGTATTATAGCTAGTTCTTTTTTAAGGCTTACATTCAAATGAGAGTGAACTTAAATGAATCCCAAGTTTGGTATGTCATAAGGATGGATGGTGCATACGATAGTTTGTTTGGCCCTAGAGGGTGATCTGGAGAGGCATCGTCTCATCTTACTTAAGTTTTTGCCCAAACAGAGCCAGATTATCTCTACTATAGCAATCATATATTAAAGAGGGTGCTGGTTACATAGTAAAATTTTATAAAAATAAATAAATAATAATAATAAAAATAAAAATACGATCGATAAGCTTAATCAAAAACTTGAACAGGCAACAAAAGCTTAGTAGATGTTAACAATCAACTTGAACATGTAAGAAAAAGCAAGGCAAGTTAAGAAAAACGGGGTAGTAAGTCGGACGAAGCGAAATGGAGTATCTTTTTATGGTCCAGAAAGCTAGTTAGAGGAGCAGAGGTTAGATATCTACCCTCTTTTAACTGCATCATCACTCCTTTGGCTCCGAGAAAAAAGCCTTAGAAATGGAATCAGAAATAGGCACATTGAATTCATGGGTGTGGAAAAGGGTAGTCTTCCTCACTTTAAAATGCTCATCCTCTCTAGCCTGATAAGTTATTAACGTCACTCAGACAGTTGGTATTTCCATTTGAGCGGTCAGTAAATTGACAAGTAAGGAATCTTATTTAGCCTTTTGGGTCATCAGTTCAGCTCCCTGGCTGCTCATTCGGTTGCATGAGTAAACTTTAATTCAGCCATTTGAGCACATAATTGCTTATTTTTTAGTAATATGCTCATCCAGCTTCATTTTTATTTCTTCCCAGAAGTTATTTCTGATTGAAGTTGAGCCTTAAGAGTTTCCAAGGTGGTCTTCCATTGAGTCATCTTCTCACACTCAACTTTAGTCAGCTCTTGAGTTTCTTTCAGTTGAGTAGATAATTCTTTCATTTGCTCAGAATTTTGCGTAGAAATAGCCATAGAGTTTTGCTATTTTAGCAACTCGTTCTCCTTCACCAAATCATGAAATTATTGAGTGATGCTCCTACTAATTGCCCAGCACTAAAAAATAAATATAGTTATAGTTTCAAAGAGGGGATAAAAAATAGATGGCTAAATGATGATACCTTGGTCTGCTCATATGAAAATTCTCTGCCAACTCTATGGGTGTGAGTTTACTAAGCTGATCTTTGGCCTCTATCTAAGCATCATCTAGGCAACCTCCTAATAATATTGGGAGGGTAGGAGGAAGATATGGCGGGCAAAAGGAAGCTTGAGCAGAAGGCAAAGAAAAAATGATGGATGATTGGGAAGGACACTCTGGAGCAGCAGATGTAGTACTCAGGTCAGGAGATATAAAGAGGATGGGATCCGGAGAGTAGCCCTGTAAAGAAGTATCCTCTTGAGGTTGGTCGAGAGTAGGCACTAATAGGGTAGGATAAAGGATATCCAAGATTTACTCGAAAGACTATTCTTGTATATCTTCCTGAGCGAGGGCTGATTTAGCAAAGAGGGCTTGCTTCTTAGGAGAAGGGGAAAGAATTAACTTGTGCTTCTTGCGTTTTCTTTTTGATGAAAATGCCTTCTCTGGAGAAGAGTTTATAGGGGTCGGAGAAGGTTTCGAAGGTAATTCCCCAGATACCCCAGTTATGTTCATCTCCTCTATGGGATCTATAGAGGCCTCATCAAAAGGATGGGTACTGGTAAACCCCACTCAGCTAATAATTCTTATTCTTTGGTGCCAAGCTCTGCCTTTTTCATATCGATCGACTCATCAATCAAGGATAAGAGAATAGAATCCACTGCACAAAATAAAAAATATCTTAGTTAGAGATAGTGTAACCATTAAAATTAACAAAACTTACCAAAGGAACAGGATAATCTCTTTTGACTAGGGCTTAAACCAAAAAGATATAAGAAGCTCTCCTATAACTATTTGTGGATTTTAAAGTATTGATGGCTCAATTTGGGGAGATAGGTAAGAAAAATGGGATCCTATTTCAATTTCATATGATTAGGAAGAGGAGGAAAGAAAGATTGCCAAGCAGTGGGCCAAGTAACCGAATCATGTATTTCTACAAAGAAGAAATAGGATTTCCATCCCTTATTCGAGGACGACATGTCCTTGAAGAAAATCGCTTTCGGTCAAGATTGGAAGAGGAAACCCCCGAATTCTAATATTTTAGGAAAAAACAAATAAATATTACGGGGAGTACAAATAGATGAAAGAGCATGAACATCTCGCACGTATAACAAAAGGCGTTCGGTACAAATTATTGTAAGAAGATGCGGAAGTATTACCTTACTACTGACAAAAAGGGATGAATGAGGAAATGAAGACTGGCCACTAGTTGGTCAGAAAAGAAAGTAATATGGTTATCAGGAGGAAGGTGAGGATGATCAGTTGGGGAAGGAAGACGAATGCGATAATTATGAGGGATTTCATATCTGGAGTAGAGATAGATTCGATTAGAGGCATCGAAGCTTAAAGAATTAGAGGTATACCATGGGACAAAAGACTCCTGGGCCATGGTAGAATAAATCTTAGACAGAGAGCCAACAACTTACTAGGGTATTTGAAGTTCGAGAAAGAAGGAATGTAGGGCAAGGAAGATCACCAGAAGAAATAGACGGAAGAAGAAAGGTCATCAAAGAAAATGAGCTCAAAAAGAGGAAGGATGAGGGGCAAAGAACTCACATCGCCTAGGGTTTTATAAAAAGGGGAGTTTAATTGTCACCATTAGATTGAAATAGCATGACTAAGGAGGGTCATTGATTTGCAAAGGCGGGCGTGCTTGATGTGCTGTTGCATCATACGAAGTAGGAAACGTCAGAAGATGTTGTAGAAAATAAGTAGTGATGTCGCATGGCACTCACTTATAAATGGGCATTTATGATGGATAGCACGAGCGACGTATTTTTTGAAAACAAAATGTCTCTTTGCAGGTCCTTGGTACTCCCTCCTTTTTAAATAGTTAGTTATCAGTGAGCGATTGTTGAAAAAATCACCAAGTGTATCTAGTATAGGTGAGAGTATGAATCGCTAAACAACCCTAGTGAGAAAGCAAATGTGCAAAAAATGGAACTTGGGTCCAGTCAGTCGTTTACATCTCCTTTGACTAGACCTGGAGGGGAGGCTAGTGATATGGGTTATAGCGAACGAACCTCGAAGATAACGTGGTGGTCAAAGTCAAGGTAAGGTGGGGGTCAGAGTCAGGATGAGGGAGCACTTTCTATATGACTCTGTCAAACATCCCACGTTAAAACTCTAGAGTCATGCCTAAGTGGTTATAATGTAGGACGCTTAAATAAAGCTGACCGGCCATAAAGTTGGTCGGATATAAGGTCTCTAGTATTTTACTATGGAAGTTAGAAAATAATGTACCTAATCAGTCAAGTAACCGACTGAGTGCAAGGGAGCCGGACTAGGTCAAAACCCGACCAAGCTCTAAGCACTTAGTCCTTCTAAACTTAATATAAGATTGGTCAGACAAAGACTGATCAAACATAAGACTCTTTGTGTATGCACGGTCGGATAAAGATCGGAGAGACTTAAAGATACTTAGCCTTATAAAACTCTTAACAAAAGATCAGTCGGACGAAGGTCAATCGAACGCAAGACTCTTTGTGTACAGCCGATTAGGTAAACACTGAACGGACTTAGAGATACTTACCCTTATAAAGCTCTTAACATAAGATTAGTTGAACAAAGGCCGATCGATAGCAAGGCTCTATGTATATGCCCGGTCAGGTAAAACCTGGACGAATTAGAGACACTTAGCCTTATAAAGCTCTTAACGTAAGATCGGTCGGACGAAGGCCGATCAAATGCAAGGCTCTGTGTACACCCGATTAGATAAAGATCGGATGGACTTAGAGACACTTAGCCTTATAAATCTCTTAACATAAGATTGGTCAGACGAAGGCCGATCAAATGTAAGGTTCTCTGTGTACGCCCGGCCGGATAAAGACCGGATGGACTTAGATACACTTAGCCTTATAAAGCTCTTAACATAAGATTGGCCAGATGAAGGTTGATCGAACACAAGGCTCTCTGTGTATGCTCAGTCAAGCAAAGACCAGATGGGCTTAAAGACACTTATCCTTAGGGAACTCTGTATATCCGCTCGGTCAAGCATAGGTCGATCGAGTTTAAGTTACATAATGTCATATTGTCCCTAAAATAAAGCTCTAACATGCATAATCTATCATATGACTTCTTTAATAAGGCTTTGGCATACTATGGATACTATATTAGTCTCTAAATAGATCTTTGTAGTATTTAACATATGACAGAGCAGATTGATACAATGATAAGCAATACGGCTAGCCTTGCGGACTGACCGAGATATATTCAGTAGATAAACAAGAAACAACATTTAATAGCTTGACATAATTGTCGAGGAATATTTCTTTGGAAGATCCTTTAGAGGCTATCTGGTTTCCCATTGGTGATTCATCTATAACGACATCTCCTCTAATGACTTCAAAAATGGTTTAAGTTATAAACGACAAAAGAGATACATCTGTGGGTACAAAAAAGATTCCTCAAAAGCTCTTTGAGGAACAACCTAACAAACTCTAACGCATGAAGCCACCTCATGATCATGGAGATTGTGAGAGGTGGTATAAAAAGCGGGGTTCTCTCCGTTGGCAAGGTACATAATTTTCGACACACCTTCATTCGCACAAATACTACTGTTCTTCTTTCACTTGTAAGGAAATTGTACTGATTTGAGCGTCAGAGGGCCTTGCTAGGGACCCCTTCCCTCGTCTTTGGTCACTAACACTTCGTTCGATCATCTAGTGGTGCATAAGATCATTGAGGAGCTTCATCCTAGATCGGGAAGTCAACTATTCGTTGACAAACCATCCACTTAGGCCAGCGCACAATCTCCTCAACCTTCAGATAGGATCATTTGTCATTTGAATTATTAATGAAGTTTTTATTTTCTAAATTTTTTTAATTTATTAGATATAAATGGTCTGATATGTTTATAAGGGTATTTTTGTGAACATCTAAATTATCATATATATTTACAAAAGAATTCTCTAAGCTATCATGCATGTCATTTAAATTTCCACTTGATGTGTGTAATGACATTTCCACTTGATGTGCATAGTTTGTATGCACTTTGTCCTTATTTTAACACACATCTACTTGTATTTCTTGATTGCATTCTATGCTATTGCACTCTATTTTATCATTATTTCAACATTATTGCTGTCTTTGTTAGAGATTTGCTCTTTTGTTATTTTATGATTGATAGGTTACAATTTGGAGAAAAAATAGAAACAAAACACACTTTAGAACTACACCAAGAAGAGGTAGAGGCTGGTCATGCCTCTTGCATGGTCATGCCTCCCCAGAGTCAAAAGTTAAGACATGGTCGTGTCCCCTACATCAAAAGTCATGTGTCATCCAAAGCCTAAAGGGGCACAACCATATGGACCTACATGGTCGTGCTTCCCATTTTGTGAAGAAGACTTGACATGGGCATACCTCATGGCACAACCATATCTCTAAATAAGCAAAGAATTGGAACAAGCCAAAGCCAGTAGGGAGGTGGCTGTGAGGATCTATATGGCCATGACTCCCTTGACATGAAGAATGAGGACACATCCGTGCTCCAAGGCACGGTCGTGCTTCCTCTGGCCCAGAATTTCAAGACATGACCGTGTTCAGGGAACACAACCGTGCCTCCTCATATTTGATCTTCCAAGAACTAGTCATGCCAAGTTGGCATAGCACTACAAGAAAAAAGCCTTACAACAACGGTTTTTCACCGTTGTCGTAGCCCCTTTCTGACTGTTGTTAAAGGCTGTGTTGTTAAAAGGGGTGCCCAAAGACAACAGTTTTTAACTGTTGTCTTTGAAGGAAACAACAACAGTTTTACAACGGTGAAAAACCGTTGTCTTTTCATTCAACGACAACAGTTGTTCACCGTTGTCTTTGAGCGTATGCCTAGGCTCTTCAACAACAATTTTGAACTATCTACGACAACGGCTAAAAACCGTTGTCTTTTTTGCCAATGACATTGGTTTGACAACGGTTAAAAACCGTTGTCTTTTTAGCAAACAATGTTAATTAACATCAGTTTGACAATGATTTTTCACTGTTGTCTTTTAACGCCATTGACAACAGTTTGACATATTTAAACTAATGTCTTTGGGTACAATATACAACATGTTGACAATAAATAAAAAACTTATTAATATTTTCCTACTCAATGGTTTATAAAAAACATCATCATCCAGTGCAAATCATCCAATGCAAATTTCATTGATAAAAAACTACAATCCAAACATAATCAATATTTACAATGCAAATTTCATTAAAGTACCAAACATCATCATCCAAACATCATTAAAGTACCAAACATCAACATTCAAACTTCACAAAAGTTTACAAAACAAAATAGTACCCATAACAATATATCACACATATATATAAAGTCCAAAATATCTTGTTTTGTTGGATCAAGTCTTCTCTACCTGTGCATCTTCTAAACAGCCTGTGCATCTTCTAAACACCATATCAATAACTGCAGCCTCTTCTCCTCTCTGGGTACGGGGTCATTATCTTTTCCCTGAGGTAAATAGCATATGATTGCAAGTTAAGTCATTTCCCAGGAGTAAATGGCATAAAGATGATGATGACAAAGACGTTGTACACAATTGAATATGATAACAATACTTCTTTCTAGGCACAAACTAAAATTACTGCATAACTCACTTTCAGTTCAAGTTATCTACAAAATATCATTGATCAAGAACCTACAATCCAAACATCATTAAAGTATCAAACATCAACATCCAAACATCACCAAAGTTTACAAAACTAAATAGTACCCATAACAATATATCACACATATATATGCCAAAGTATATTGTTTTGTTGGATCAAATCTTCTCTACTTGTGCAATTCCTATGATTAAAGTACCAAAACTGGCTAAGTATATAACACCCTTTTACTTCCTGTAAAAATAAAAATCACATGATTTTAATCCAATTCAACAACAACAAGTCTAGATAGTCTCCAGTATATATTTTTATCACCAACATTAGAGGTTGTAATACGTCAAGAGCTACTAGACCTTTGACATGTTTATACAAAGAGTTAAGTTTGCTTATTACACTAATATGCGTATCAAGTGTGAAAGGATTTAACTGTGAAACTTGGTGAGCTTATAACTCAAAGTGGTCAAATTTTGATTGACTTAACGTGGCCAACATGGATGGATTGTGTTTGATAGCTCAAAAGTCCATGTACTAGAAAGCTTATCTTTTTAATGGAATCCAAAAAAGAACCACTAATTTTCAATTCCATGTCGAACAGGATACACGTGTTACGGTTGGAAAATTTTTTGTTGTATGCATATCTTTTACATATGATAAAACTATAGGTGAGACCTTCTATGATAAACAAACTTGATTCATATTATGGGTGGGCAAATGCACTACAGTATAAGTTGGATAAACAAACTTGATTCATGTTGCAGAGTTAATACTATGAAATAAATACCATATCTCTTTCAGTTGTTCAAAATGTAATCCTTCAGCTATTCCGTAGAAAATGCTCAGAAAAATAAACCATAATATACTCAAAGGTGAATTCAACCAATGACAACCTATAAACTGTTCCAACAGTCCTCTTAATAGTAATAAGTAAGTATATGAAGTGAAACACAATGTGAAAGACTAGATAGCTTGTTTTGTTGATCACCAAGAACAATCATGATTAGGCCAGTCTAAATTCTATTCTTATGTTATTGCACTTGGGGATACGCCTCAAAATAGCATACCCAAGTTTGATAATTGTAATTTCATTGGAAAGTAGGACTTAAAGAGATATTCAACACAATCTAATAAGAAATACCCACGTGAAAACTATATTTTTGCCAAGAAGATGACCAAGTACTGTTCCGGACAGCATATTGTTCTACACGTACCTGCAAGCTCAATAGTTACTTCATGCTGGAGTTGGTGCTAGACAAAGCCAAACGTTAAAAGAGAACAAATTTGGGCAAACATTGATGTTCGTTAAATGACAATATAATGGCAAGAAAGGACATACAGTTCTTGTAAATTTGATAGGCCAAAATGATAGATCACCAGTTAACTTATTTGTTCTCAAGGTGACTGCAAAAAAACAATTCAACAAGTCTAGCGAATGATTAAGTGTTTGATATATAAACCAGCAATATTTATATATTACATGTTTCTGAGACTTAAGCATGCACCGAGAGCAGGTATATGGCCACTAAGCACGTTTCCATCAAGCCATCTGAAATATTTGAATTTGACACAGTGACAAGGAATCATTAAATCCATCAACAGTTGTGTCGAATGAAATAAATTGACTTGGAACAGAAGTAGATTCTAACTTACAATTCGACTAGGCCAGTTAAACTAGCAAGCTCTGCAGGTATATTCCCCGTCAAATTTCTCCCTGATAGTCTATTGTTCATTATACGAATATATTCATTAGTTCACGCGGTGAGAAGATAGCTAAAATTTGTACATTAGCAACAATTCATAGGTCAGCTAGAGAAATTGGAAATCATGCATGGGAAAGCAAAGCAAACATGACAAAGACTAATGAGAGTTAGAGAAGCATTCAGTACATTGAAACAATTTGTGGTTGCGGATCTGAATTACATTGAACCCATGACCATGGAGCTGGTAAGCATGGATCTCCACCTTCTTGTGCCCAAACTTCTTTTGGGTAATGTGATACAAAGCTTTCCATGGTCAGAAGAGAAAAGAGGTATAAAGGATACACTCTAAAAGAAAACAGTGTTGCTCTAGATTACCAATTAACAAGATATTTCTTTACTTACCGTCTAGGGATCCATAATTTATCTCCATATACTTGTATATCTCAAAAGCATTTAAGATAGGTCCCTTGGATGAATCATTTGTTTTCTTAAAAGCAAAAGACAAGACAAAAGGGAGACTTATATTATATGATCCTGGTTCATATAGCCGATACTTTCGTTGGGCATTTTCTTCGACATTTACAATGAGATGTGTAAGTTCCTTGTTCCCCGGAAGCACCAACCTGAATTTCCTGATTTCATCTGGTTTCAAATCTTCAATTTCTGCAAAATAACAAAATGCCCAACCATTCCCCGGAACCCCATTCAGGTTAAGACGATAATTTAAGCCTCCATTTTGACCCACTACTGCAGTCTGCATCACCTTGGATGGAGGTCTTTCATCACTATTAACATCTATAGGCACAGTGGTTGATATTCTTTTAGTTCTAGTAGCAACATCAACAAGGTAGTTCGCCCTCTTCAAAGAATCAGATTCCCATATTCGATCATATGGATCATCAGGATACCTGCAAGAACAACAAATTTACCATGTAGACCTCAACAATTATTCAATGCTAGAAAGTATACACCACTATCACACTTGGTATTTGTACCAGAAAGGAGGTACAGTGAACTGCAATGTCCTAAGTAAATAAGTGATAATTACACTTAGGTGGTGTTTGGTAAATCTGAAAACTTATGTCTGAAATCTGAATAATAAATTTTAAGTGGTGGAACACTTATAGACCTGAAAATAAAATGTTAAATAAATCAAATAAGAGGCTCTGAAATTTAAGTAACTAATTTGAAACCTATTTGATAAATAACTTAAATTAATATCTTAAAAATGTTTAAAAGACTATTATACCCTTATATATTACTATCTCTATAATAAATTTAATTTATTTAATTATATACTAATATAGCATAAATATAATCGTATAAATTAAATATTACATAAAATCGGTAAGTTTATATATTTTATTATTATTATTATTATTATAAATGTAGATGTAATATATATATATATATATATATAATCGCGTTTATACTACCTATAAACTATAAACTAGGGTCAAAAAGTTTCTATATATCCGTAACATTATATATATGTATTATTGATTTGGTTTGAAAACTTCCTACCTGCTTATACAGGTTTGAAAACTTCATAAATCGTGCTTATATTGATAAATCGTGCTTATAAATAAATAGTTCGCAACCCATAGTGTTATTGAATTCAGAAATGTTCACAAAACATAATAATATTTAGATAGTGTTCACAAAACATAATAATATTTAAAATCGCATATTAAATAATTGATTTCCTATTTCTTCACGCAAATTAATCATATATGCTTGATCAGCTTGTCTCGAGGACTCCATCATTGATGTCCATCGTTGTTGATTATCTGCAGTCGTAATTTCATCTTCAAATTGTTCAAAAAACGAGTCTGTTGTGCAATTTGTTCTAATAAAATTATGTATTGCTACACAAGCAATAACAATATCCCTTTGAGTTCGAAAGTGATATGGAGCCATCTTATCCAATATAGGAAAGCGAGCTTTCAATACGCCAAATGTACGCTCGATAACATTTCTTAATTTTGCATGTGCATGATTGAATAATTCCTCTTTAGTTCGAGCTCTACCACCTCGTTGGAAATCTCCAAGCCAATAACGTACATTTCGATGGGGCGACATAAATCCTCGAATATGACAATATGCAGCATCACATAAATAATATTCATCTACAATTTCAAATAAATTGTAAACATAGAAGTTTAAAATAATTAATAATAATAACAACAACAATAATAATGTACCTGGACCCGGAAAGGGAAAGTTTGACCTTGGATTACGCATTGTTTCGGTTAAGACTTTAGAATCATGTGCCACTCCTTCCCATCCCGCCCAAATGAATGTAAATAACATATCAAAATTGCATATAGCCAGTACATTCTGATAACATTTTCCTTTTCCCCTTCCTCTATATCGAACTTGTTCATTTATTGGAACAATGGCATGTACTAGAGTTCCATCTAAGGCACCTATAGCACCCTAAATAAATGTTATAATAAATTATTTATATCATGAAATGAGAAAGAAATAGTTACAATATGTTTAATTGAATATTAAATATTTACCTTAAACACTTCTCGAAGACGTTTATGCCTTGTATCATGAGATATTTGATTACCTTGAGTAGGAACAATAATTTCCTTAGAGAATTTCAGCATAGCTTTTAGAACTTCATGAAAGTAGAAGTTGATTGTTTGCGTTGAATGGCAAAATCTTCGTTTGACAAATCGTACTCGCAAATTATGGCTTAAAGTAATTAAAAACATAGACATCTTCTCTTCCACCGATATATAACGACTATCTTTTAACCATTCATTTTCTCTAAAAATAGAGCAAATCTTTATAAAAGCTTCTTTCTTCATCCTCAACATTTCTTGGCAATGAGCTGGATTTCCTTCAATAATTTCTTTAACATAACTAGCTCCATCAAGTAAAGAAATAGCATCAGGCCTTTGACCCCTTCGTCTTCTTCTCATAAGTAAAATTAGACGAAGGATAGTGATGACCTTTTTCCTTTTATTACCAGTCAACATATTAAATAACTTTGAATCACAAAATAGCCTGTAAAACCAAATTTTAAAAGAATTATAAAGGGTATAACACAATATACTTAAATCACAAATATATAAAAACCAATTACGAACCAAACAAAATGATGTTTCAAAATTAAAAGTTTAAACAAAATAACATTCATAACATAATCATAATAAAGTCAAGTCCTTTCCTACCATAATTCTATATCAAGCCCATCTTCTTTCCTACCATTATAAGCCATTGTTTTTTAGCTTCATCACTTTTCTTCCTAAGATGCATCCAAAATTCTCTATATGTCTTACTTTCACAAAATATTGTCCCAGCAACAAAATATAAAGGATCGCTCTCATCCAACATATCATCAAGAACTTTGGAACATTCTTCTACGCTTGCCTCATCTGAATCATTTAAATTCTTAAGAGTTTCTAAAATCTGTTCGTCAATATATTCAGATTTGTTTGACTTTCGGCGTTTAGACTTTGAATGTTCTATGCTAGGACTATGAGATATCTCTCTTTCCAAATCAACATCGACCTCAACCTCAGCATCAACATCAATAGTAATGTTACTATTTGGAATAGTTGGTGGCATTTCTTCCATTAAGGGACCCCATGCATCTTTCCCCGTAGCTGTAATACCATCAAATAGTGACTTCATTTCATCTGCAAATTGTAGGCCGGCATATCGAAATTGTTTTGCGTCTGGATAGATCTATAAAAAATATACAAAAGTGAGTGAATATAATATATATATATAACACTATTAAATTAATTAAAAATCTTATAACTTACCTTAGTATAGTCATCCCACTCTTCAGAAGTCCAGCTAACAGTATTGCTAATGGGATCGTATCCATTCCCAGTTTTATTAACTATTCTTTCCCAGATGTTGTACTTTCTTTTCAGGTAATCCAGTTGATTTTTCAACTGTTTTTGAGTAAGATCAAGTCCCTTTTTTTCTTTCATAAGATTACCAATTAGATCCCATGAACGTTTCTTAAAACTACTTCCACTCCTATTTCCACTAGTGCTTTCTTCAATACACGCATCTAAAAATGTTTTCAGAATTTCTGGATCTTTCCAATTAGCTCTTTTATCAACCATTTTATTTGTATTACTTGCCTAAAAAATAATAACATTTGACAACGTAAGTAAATAAAATCGGTAAGTTTATATATATGTTTATTATTATTATTATTATTATTATTATTATTATATAAATGTAGATGTAATATATATATATATATATATATATATATAATCGTACTTATACTACCTATAAACTAGGGTTCAAAAAAGTTTCTATATTTTGAAAACTTCCTACTTGCTTTTATATTATGCATAATATTAGGGTTTGAAAACTTCTTATTCAATAATATATATATGGATTAGGTTTGAAAACTTCCTAAATCGTGGTTATATTATGTATTTGGGTTGAAAACTTCCTAAATAATATTAAATCATGATAATATGCATAATATTAGGGGTTAAAAACTTTTTATATACTAGGTTGAAAATACATTAAACTAATCAAACAAGAAATGAAATATGAAATAAGAAATCATAAGAAACAAGAAAAGAAAGAAGATACCTGAGATGAAGACATGAGAAGATGAACAGCTAGGTAAAGCTGAGAGAGAGAGTTGAAGAAGAAGCGGCGAAATAGCTAGGTAAAGCTGAGAGAGAGAGAGAGTTGAAGAAGCGACGGCTAAATGGTGAAGAAAAACCTAAATTCTAATATATATATATGAATGTAATTTTATTAATTATACAAGGGTATATAAGTCTTTATAAGTTTAATTTTAACTTACCGTGTTAAGATAGAAAAAAATAAGCTAAATATTTTAGCTTATTTTTTTGGTCTGAGCGTGTTAAGTTTTTTAGCTAATAAGCTGTTTTAAAATAGGTTATCAAATGAACTTTTTTAAAAAAAGTCCTTATTATATTAATTTAAGCGATAAGCTGCATTACCAAACACCACCTTAATTTTAATCTGGTTAGTTTGTGCTCTGCCACTAAGAACTAACAGGAACACCTTATTGAGTCCTTCCTTTTCTCCAGCTAGTATTTGTATTTCCTCACATAATATTCTTGGTGTATTCCTAGACCTCTTTTGGGATTTGAGGGGATTCAATATGACTTTATGGAAATCCGAAGATTCAATTATGCTTAATGTTTGAGAGTGCATAAAATTTGTGTAAAAATTCACAAAGTAGCTCCTTACATGAATCGGTACCAGTAAAAAAATAATGCCACATAAACATTAGTGATAATTCAAGATACAGTTCTCCATCAACACCAAAATTATATTTATAAATCTGCCCAACTTTAGATTATCATAAATAATTTCTTGGAAAAAAATACCTGACAGATTCATTAGTCTCAGCACCGAAATTTATTCTCGCGGATAGACTTAAGAAGAACTGAGTCTCAAAATCCGTGTGGTACAATGATCCATTAAACTGTCGAAGTTCGATGGTGGAAATAAATGGTTCTCTAGTTGTAGCATTAGATACACATATGCTAATTGCTGGAGCAGTAGCAAGGATAACAGCCTCGTGTGTCACAATGGTATTTGCATCATAGATGACAATGGTTGTCCAATGACTTGCTCCAATTGAGATGTCAAATTTCGGATAGACATTACTCTCGTCAAAATTCCCATACAAGAAGCTTGTTCGCACAAGGTAGCGTGTCCTGACTGTAACATTGAATGTGTAACAGTATTTTCGATTATCTGCAGGAAAGTAGCGCACTGTCATGTATTGTTTCCGGTTCTCATTTGGAGCTGATATTCTAGCTATTTCGCCATATGCAAATTGACTATCTGGTGTCCACTCCAATCCAAGCTCATCTGTATATGATTCATTGCCTCCACAATCTACACTAACAAAACCTGCGTTGCCAGAAATATCAATAATTAGTGAACAAAACCTCCACAATCTACACTTTCACTTCTAAACAAGTGACAAGTGTAAAATGTGAGAATTTTACTCATCAAGACAATCTACAACCACAAATTTATGAATCTTAATCTTCTAGCTAAAATCTCAGCAAGAAGGGGCATTCCAACACAGAAAATTGGACTCAAACAAGAAAGGGGATATAACAAAAGACTAAGTCACTTGCTACTGTGGTAGAAATTATCGTCAAACCGACAAACACAAACAAAAGCAAACTCACAGCCCCAACAGGCACGGAAGCAGTAAAAAACAAGCACAATCAGTTCCACATTTTAAGCTTGATGATCCAACACACAGTCCCATATACTATCTTGCGAGTACAGAATCATTAAAATTTCTAATGATGATATTTCTAGAACAACTTAATGTACTACATTCCAGTGAAAAAGGGAACCATTTATCACGAGTTCAACTACTAGTGTTCATGGATTTCCGTGGTTTCCCGTTGATTACATGCTTCTCGTTTCGATTAATAAGACAATTTAGCGTACATTTCCCCATTAGAATTGAATAATCCAACAATTAGGTAAATTCAAGTGGAAAAGTTTGATTTCAGCTGATCCCTAATTACAGTTTACCTAGAACCAAAATCCAAAAAACAACGAAAAAGAAACTTTAAAACCAAGAAATGTGCTTAAAAATTCAAAATAAAAGTCCATACACAACAAAGGAAGCTTGGAGGAGAAGATTAACCTGGCATTTGAGCTCTGTAGAGAGAGAAGAAAAACGCACCTCGGGACAAAATGAGCCACGGCGATCGCGAACTTGTGACCGACGTGGACTAGAAGGAGAGAAGATGGCGGTCGCCGTCGGGGAGAAGATCGCGATTAGGGTTGGCGCGGGTTTCGCCGTCGGGGAAAAGAAAATGAAATTAATGAAGAATAGTTGTTGCAACATATAGTTTGTACAAAATTGCAATTTTATCCTTACTATTTGAATAAATCCATCCATCTTAACATGGACCACAAATTTTATCTTAGAGATAAACATTAAGGGATATAAATTTCAACTTCATCAATGAAAATAGGCAAATAACTATGTTTGAGTATTTTTTTATAAAATAATTTTTAAAGACAACATAGTTTTAGACACCAAATTAAAATATGCACATTAAAATGTAAGCAACGCTAATAGACAACGGTTGATTAAAGCTGTTGTCGTATGCCAAGTAAAGATATCTCATAGGCAACAATTTTAAAAAACCGTTGTCTTATGTATGTCAAAGACAACGGTTTTTTAAACATTGTTGTATTTTTTTAAAAAAAACACGACCAACAACAACAGTTTTCCATAAAACCGTTGTTAAATGACAAAAAGACAACAGTTTCTCAAAAAACTGTTGTCTATTAGGTGTGGTTAAATCTATAATTTCTTGTAGTGTAGCCATGACATGACTTGTGTCTCATTCAGTCGTGTCTCACTTATAAATAGAGGAGTCCTTCCCCCTTTCAAGGGGAGGAGAGTTTTCCCCTTGGGGTGACTCAAGGTCATGATCCATGCTTCTTCCATGCCATATTCGACAATCCGAGGCCATTTCCATTGTCTCAATCTTCTCTGGATACAAGAATTGGATCCAAAGAACAGCATCACACTTGGATAAGCTTTCCTAATCTTTTCTCTCTTGAATTGCTTAGAAAGCTTGTAATCTGAATGCCTTTGGATTCGATTATCCTTATTATGGAGTAGATCCACTTGTTCTAAAATTAAAGGAGTAATTGTAATATGAGATTGATATGTCACGCCCCAAAAGAGTCTCTGCCCAACAAACGAACAACATCTCCCCCCTTATGATAATATATGGAACCTAGATACATAGCCACACAACTGTATAAGTATAAAAAAAATAGCCTACATGGTTGGATCAACAACCATATAGTTGTATAATAAGCAGCTCACACGGTTGAACTAAAAACATAGCGAAAAATAATAATAATAATACACGGCCTACATGGTTGGTACAAAACACAACCACATAAAATAACTGACTAGACTGTGTACCAGTATGACTTACCACATCAAGTACATAACCAAATAAAAGGACACCATAAGTCTAAAAATCCAAACACAAGTTATTCAATACATGAACAAGTCTGAAAACCAATAATACGAGTAAAAGAAATAGCGGAAGAAGACTCTCGATGCAACATGGGACTGGCGGACAAGATCTCTAAGTGACTCCATAAATCCTCTACCTACTCCCTGGTGAAAGGAAACCCATAAAAGGGGTGATGTCTACGACCTCCAAGCCTTTCAGCTACTGTCCTCGACCAGTAGGATTTTTTGCTTGATATCCTCTATCTGCTAAGACTTCTACCCAATCCCTTAGACCAGGACTTCTTTTCCTAGCCACAATTAAGGCTTTCCACCTATCTTGTATTCACTAGGATTTTTACCTTTCCTAACCTCACTTAGGACTTTCCTGCATACTCAGTTAGACTTGTTAGAACCATAATAACCCTTAAATTTAAACCCTTTGTCATTATCAAAATTTGGATTCAATCATCTGGTGCTTCTTGCACCAACAAGAAAATGGTCATATATGTCATAATAAATGCACACAATCATAACTGACACAATGAATGCACATACCCAATCTGGATCTAACACACACTTTATAGTGATCGGTAAACTCACTAGCGATTAGTAACAGATCTTCTCGTAACACCTGAGCAATATAAATGACAACATATACTTGTATGATAAATTAACATGTATAAAGCATGACAAACATATAAAACAATCATAGCTCAATCAAGTGTAGCATATCATATGCCTATGTAGATATATCTGTTGGTACAGTCAGTACTGATGATCAAACCTGAGTTTTGATGAATGATAAATAGGTTAAAGTTAGACGTGTTGTGACCTAACTTTGTTACTGAGTGTGCAGGGTTGACTAACCCTAGTCATGATGTTTGATTCTTGATTGGTTAAAGACCGGACGTGTGATTCTGGCAAGTCAGAATATTCAATTCCTGACAAGTTGAAGTCTAAATGTGGGATTCTAGCAAGGGTTGGGATATGTGATTCCTGATTGAGAAGACCTGATATGCGATTTCGATAGATTAGGATGTGCGATTCCCAATTGGAGAAGACCGGATGTGCGATTCTAGTAGGTCGAGATGTTTAGTTCCTGAAATCCAGATGTTTGATTCTGAAAGGTAACTCTACACCTAGTAATTAGAGGTAAATCACTAGAGTAGAGTGACTAAGTAAGGACATGTCCCCGTTCGAAGGGACATTAGGCATAGGTCCAATTTAGGCCTATTTTGAAAACCAAAATTAAGACCCTGACTAGATCCTAGTCTTGAGGAGACATGATCTAATTAGCATTCATTATTATTACTTTGCCAATATTTGTCTTGCAGGTTATTGGACTGACATTTTTTGTAAGGTAAAAGGAGCATAGAAGGCCTCAGGTGAATAGTGTCTGAGGCACCTTCAAGCAAAGGAAGGTGTAGGATCGTTGCGCTAGAGGGGGTGAATAACGCTCATTTTAAAACTAAACTTGGAGTTAGGTGGCGGAATTAAGGCACAACAGAATAATCGCAAACACCAAGAGTTACTTGGTTTGGAGCCTGTGACAACTCCTACTCCAAGGCCCGCACGTGAAAGTGCTTTCAATGGGCAATCACTAATCAATCGAAATAAGTACAAGTACAATGATTGATTACAAGACTTAAAGAAAACTAACAACTTGGAAACAAAGATCACGGTGGTCGTCGAGACAGCTTTTGAGTGTCGAGGAAGCATTTTCACAGCAGTGCAAAGAAGGGAAAGTTGCTTGGAATGTTGTTCTTCACCTTCTGGTCGAGACCGCATTATATAGTCTGTTGAAGGCGCCTTCAACACCATTAGAAGGTGCCTCCAGCTATATATTCTATCCCTAAATCTACGGTATTGATAAACTCTGCTTTCTGTGAACTTCATCTGTCCGAACGCGCCTTCAAGTTTCATGGAAGGTGCCTTGAATACTATTCACCGGAGGCGCCTTCAAACTCCATGGAAGGCGCCTTCAAACACTGTTCATCCGAGGCTCTTTATGCTTTCCACTTCTTGCAATTGTCTGGTTCTGACTTTGAGTTTCGCTGAAACTCTAAGTCGAATCGACACTTACTGTTCTCTCTTAGAGGAACGCGTCCTCACCTACTCCTCTCAGGAGAGTTTACCTGTTGCTAGACCGGTCCTCCAGACCGACTGGACTTATGCTCAACGTCCGAGTCTTCAGGACTTTTTTGCTGGACGTCTAATCCCCAACCCGTCCAGTCTTCTACCTAGTTCCCGACCACCAGGATTTTCACCTAGAGTCCTTGACTCTAGGATTTCACCCAAAGTGTTCGACCCGCCAAGACTTTCCACATAGGGTTACCACTCTCTAGGGTTTTCTACCTGCCTAACTACAGTTAGGACTTTTGCCTAAGAACACTTAAGACTTTCCTGCAAGCTTATTCAGACTTGTTAGACAATAAGTAATCTTAACTTTGAACCCTTTGCTATTATCAAAACATAGGTTTGATCGTCTGATGCTTTCTGCACCAACTGAATGCGTCTTCTCACTGTTCATAGAAGTCACCTTTGGTGTTGTGAAAGATGTCTTCCATAGGATAAAATTCAAACCTCATCACAGATAAGGAGCGGATGGTTTGGGATCAAATTTCTTATATTGGAGGCGCCTTCAAGGCTATGGAAGGCATCTTCCATGCTCAATAAAAGGATGTTTCACCCAAAGCTTCAACATCAACTTCTATACAAGCTTCTGCACGTCCGAATGACTTTCCGACTGCTCCAGCTTGTTGTTGCTACTATGACTCTGCTACACCTGACTATTGTCAAGAAGATGCCCAAACACTGAGCTGAAGCCATCCAACTACAAACAAGTGTTTCGTAACAAGTTAATTACTGCACTTACTTTCTGCAAAAGGGAAGTGTAGCGTGTTATAGTTCTCCGACTTTCCTTGTACTTGATTACTCTTTCGATGGTTCCAGAAGGGTTATTTAGTGGATTAACCATCGATAGGTTTGTGGACCTAGGTTTTGGAGTAGGAGTCGCTAAAGGCTCCGAATCAAGTAAAATAGACCGCGTGTTTTATTGCTTGTTCTTTTATTTCGCTTTAGTACTTAATTTTCTGTTGCACAATTGATTTTATAAAATGAAAAAGAACAAGTTTTTCAAAATCACGTGATTCACCCCCCCCCCCTCCCTGCCCCACATGCGTCTCGATCCAATAAGTGGTTATAGAGCAGCTTCTACTCTGAATTGGTGTAACCACCAATCAAGCTGAGGGAACCATTTTTTTTTTTTTTTGCATCTTACTTGAATTGGTAAAACTTACCCTTTCAAATGATTATTTCTCATTCAGTTTTACTCGAAATTGGTGCAACATCACTCAAGTCATCAACACTTTTTTTTCTTGTCTCAAGCACTACTGATCCAAGACCAAGTCTTGGTACCTTTTTCCAGTTTTCTCTTTCAGCAAATCAAATGGCCCAACTTGAGGGATTCATCACCGCTCATCCTCCTCTCTTCAATGGAAATGACTTTTTGTATTGGAAGAAAAGGATGGAAGTTTATTTGAAGATAGACATCGAGCAATGGTTTATCATCCAATGAGGGTACCGGACACCTGTAGATGAAGCAACAAAAGTACCACTCGATCTAGAAAAATGGAGTCCAAAAGATAAAAAGAAAGCTCAGATCAACTCCAAAGCATTGAACACAATCTAATGCGGACTCACAAGGAAGAGCTCAACTAAGTCGGCCTATACGAGAATGCAAAAGAGCTTTGGGACATGCTCATCGAGCTACATGAAGGAATTCCCAATTCAAAGGTAACGAAATGCTAACTACTTCTTAATTCATTATTTAACATTAAAATATAGGACAATGAGACCGCAAACTAGCTCAATGCTCAAATCAAGGACATCCTCAACAGCCTTCACCTAATCAGACACCAAATCAAAAATTGAGGCATAATAAGGTATAGTCTTAACTCGTTCCCCTGAAACGCACTGTAGGCATTGATCATAGATGCCTATAAGGTTTCGAGGAACCTCTCTAAATTAAAATTAGATGAATTATTTTATGAATTAGAGCTACATGAACAAACTAACAGCCCAAAGGTCGAGAAAGGAATTACTTTTTTTGCAAGTACATCAAAGGGAACTAAACCTGAAACTGAGACTGAATACGAATTAGAGTCAGGTAAAGAAAAGCAACTAGTGAACCAGGTAAGGAAGATATTCACTAGACGCAAGAAAAGCTTCACCAAATGGGACATAAAGAATATGTCCAAGTCTACATCCAACAACACAAAAGCAAACGTCATGTGTTATGGCTATAACAAGAAGGGGCACTTCAAACACGAATGCCTGAACAAACACCAAGTCAAGAAGACAAAGGAAAAGAAATCACTAAAAGTGACTTGGGACGAGTCTTTGGATAGATCAGGAGCAGACGAACTAAAGCAAACAAGCTATGTTGCATTGATGGCAACCGAAGGCGACTCGGGTGAAGAAGACGAGTCTGAATACGAGTCAAACCATGAATCTTCATCTGGGTCAGACCGACCCTAGGTAAATTCTTTTATTAGGATAAATTCATTTAAAGTAATTGCTTGCCTAAATAAAAGATTAATTAAAATTGATGAATACGCTAAATAACTCCTAAAGGAAAATAGCATCCTTAAGGAGCAACTGAACATGAACTTGGTGACTAGCCAAGTTCAAGACAAAGATTCAACTCAAGTTGTAAAACTTGAGGAAGAAAACTCTGTCCTAAAAAGTCAAGTCAACAAGCTCAAAGAGCAGTTGGAAAAGTTTACCTCGGGAACCAAGTACCTACATAATACTTGAATCTCAAAGAGTCGTATACAATAAAATCAGACTTGGATACAAATCTAACACTACGATTAAATTATTTTTAACTTTAACTCAAAATTTAAAATTAACTAAAACTTGGGTTCCGAAGGTATGCCTAACCACGTAAGTAGGACTCAATCAATACTATTTACCAAAAAATAAAATTCACTATATAAATTCAAATAAACTAAATAAATCACTCTTAACCTCAAAAATAAATTTAAAGAATAAAATAAATAAACCTAAATTAAACAAAAACAAAATTAATATAAGCTCAGACTATAACCAAGTCTAGAACTATAAAGCAAATCGACACAAACCTAAAACCTAAACTCAAAGTCCAATAATTTAGGGGAGGCTCCAAACTAGTTGGCACATCTAAAAATAATAATTTACCCTGGTTAGTAATTAGGACTAGATTAAATAGAGACAAATGTTTAACTTGATAAATGATACTAGTACAGTTTTGGATGATAGGAGGTTAGGAAAGCTTTGTCTATGCATATCTAGGAATATATGACTTCGACCTGATGCATTTGGCTTAGTGGAACTAACTGAAGCTACCCCTTACTAATTCTAACTGGTTAGACTAGAGTTTTGTATTAAATTTAGTGGATATAACTATTTAGAAAATTTTGAAGGTGTGGTTACTCTAATGATGTCCAGGTGACTCACCACAGCTTAGAAGTATATCTAAAGAATACATGTTTGTTGAATCTAAAGCTAAACTTAAATATAACACAAATTTAAATCAAATCCTGAAATTTAACTTAACTCATCTCACAAAATTATAAGGATTCCCTGATTGAAAATGTAGATCGAGTGAGATGACTAAGAATTCAAATTCCAATTCAAATTTAAATTCAAATTAACATTAAAATTTAAATCAAAATTTAAATTTAAATTCAAATTCAAATCAAAGTTAAAATTAAAATTAAAATTAAAATTAAAATTAAAATTAAAATTAAAAAAAATAAAAAATAATGATGAAGCACTACCGAAGGTACCTCCAAGAAAATCGGAGGCGCCCTCGGAAGGGCGGGAAAAATCCTGCCCTAACCGACTAAAGGTGCCTTCAGTTGGTTGAAGGTGCCCTCCATAGCACATGGAAGGCGCCTTCCATCATGCTAAAAGCGCCTTCAATCCAAATTTTTCAAGCGAACAGAGCTGAGCTTTGTTCATGATTTTACTCACTGTAAGGCACCTTCCCGCAATTGATTTCCACACTTTCTCCATTTTTCTCTTTCCAAACCTCAACAATGTCTCCTCGATACACTCTAATTCAACTATCTAGTTAGTTTTGGCTATTTATGTGTTGTTATGTGAATATTTGCATATATAAATTATTTTAGGAAATGACGTAATGTTATTCCATCACAACCTAGTTCGAGTAGCATCCCCTCTGCCAATGCTAGATTTTCCAATGAGCAACTTAGATTAGATTTCATAAAATATTCATATATTCCACTTAAATCTAGGTTTTTGAGTAGGTCATTCTTCACTAGATACTATGCCCCTTCATACAGGACATTGATTATTACTAGTTAAATAGACTAGTTTATTGTAGTCATTTAGTAAATCTAGACTTGTGTGCACAGTTTTACAACAACCTAGTTAAGTTCAATCAGTAAATCGACATTGTATTGTACATGTTTCAGAATGTCATCCATGTAGCTAGTCTCATCACTAAGCGATAGGTTCATATACCCCACTGTCATGTTTTGACTTATATATTCTTGACCATAGGGGGTAGATATGACCCAAGGTACATTCATTCCCCTTAGCGCATATGATAAGATATGCCAGCGTCATCTTACATTAGTGCATATAGATGTCACTACTCAAGGGGGACTAGCTTAGAGAGTGGGACCACAACTAGACACTCTAGGCGAGGCCAATGATGATTTTCCACCTATTATTCCTGTCGAGAGAGAGAAGTTGCCAACATTACAGCCGAGGAGCTCTTTGGACCTTCTCTGACCCAACCCTCGACTTCATTATCCATCGAGGATCATCTTGCTTGACTTGAGGAGTCTTTTGCTCAAATTTGACAGTCAATATTGGATAGATTCATCACTATTCACGGAGAGATGACCACCGGATTCTCTTCTCTCTGGGAGGAGATGACCACCAGATTTCAGTAGATTTTTTGGGCTTTGAGAGCACCTGAGCAGCCCCCAAATATATTGTATATTTGGTTGACTTGATCTATATAGTTAGCTACTTTCTATCACTTTATTTGGATAATCCTCTTAGACTAGGATTGCTATTTTTAAAATAATTTTTTTAATAAATTTTAGGGGAAATTCTTTACTTGTTTTTCTAAAAATTCCTATTTTTTTAGAATTTCAAAATTAATTTTAAGCTTTAGTCTAGATCAAATTTATAGAAAGCATGTTCCTATAAATGTAGGTATCGAGCATCTCACAAACACATAAGACCTACCTTGATTGTGTATTCCAAAATTTAGAACAGCGTGAGATGCATAGGCAAATTATTTGGACTTAAGATGCTTATATCGGTGCATCAACACAAGTTTGGGTAAAAAAAATCGAAACTATAGTGATCAGGTTAATTAATCCATCTTAGTCAAACACTAACTGGATATATTTATTTAACTTGACTAACCAAGTGAATACTATTATCTTTTGATAGTCAGTTAGTAACAAACAATTAAACATTTAAGGATAATTTATAAATATTTTTTAAAAAAAAATATATATTACAGATTCAGGGGAGGATATTTGAAGAATAATTTCAAAAATATATTTTGAAACCTTCGAAAATTCTATTTTTGAATTTGAAAATTATGTTTGGAAATTGTTTTGAAAATTTTTTACTTAAAAATTTATTTTACTCAAAATAACTTAGAATATTCTTATTTAAAGTATTTTAAAAATATTTCTAAGTTAAAAACTCTTATTTAAAATATTTTGAAAATACTTCTAAGTTCTTGTTTAACATACTTTAAAAATCTTTCTAAATTCTTGGTTAAAATATTTTCTTGAAAATCTTTCGAATTCTTAGAAATTTTTTAAAGCTTACTTAACTTTTTTTTTTAAATGGTTGAAAAAGCTTATTTTGAAAGTTATTTTTTAAAAAAAATGTTTTGCAACCCACTCTTCAAGAATTTTGACAAATTAGTTTGAAAATATCTTTAAAGCTAATTTAACACTTTACACTTTAAAATTATTTTACAAAAGTTAGCTTTTAAAACCTGTTATAAATTTTGAAAACTTCTTCAAGATTAAGTGAATTTTTTGTTACACTAAGTTCTTCCCTACAATAAACCTGCAAGTTTTAATGCTTATTTTGGAAACGTCTATTGTGTGTTTCAATTCCTTGGTATACTTACTTATATATTTTTTAATGAATGTTAAAGAGGGAGGGTAAGGGTTAAGTAAAAAAAATAAAAATGTGAAAACCTTAACCTTAAAATGCTCAAGAGAATAGAACAAAACTTGCTTAATTTTTATTGCTATTTCTTTTGCATTATTTTTCTAACTTTAACTCAGGTTATCATTACATCAAAAAGGGGGATATTGTTGGTGTAGTCATCACCGATGGTCAAATCTGAGTTTTGATGAATGACAAATAGATTAAAGTTAGACATGTTACGATCTAACATTGTTACCTAGTGTGCAGGGTTGAGTAACCCTAGTCAGGATGTTTAATTCCTGATTGGTTGAAGACTGAATGTGTAATTCCGATAAGTTGGGATGTTCGATTCTCAACAGGTTGAAGTCCAGATGTGGGATTCTAGCAAGGGTTAGAATGTTCGATTCTCGATTGAGAAGACCGATTGTGCTATTTTGGTAGGTCGGAATGTGAGATTCCCGATTAGAGAAGACCGGATTTATGATTTCAGTATGTTGGGATGTTTGATTCCTGAAGTCCGGATGTTTGATTCCAGAAGGTAACTCTATACCTGGTAAGTAGAGGTAAGTCACTGGAGGAGAGTGACTAAGTGAGGGTGTGCCCTATTCGAAGGGACATTAGGTGTCTGTCTAATTTAGGTTCATTTTAAAAATCTAAATTGAAGCCCTAATTAGATCCTGGTCTCGGGGAGACAAGGTGTAATTAATATTCATTATTATTACTGTACTAATATTTATTTTATAAGTTATTAGACTAACACTTTTTATAGCGTAAAAGGAGCACAAAAGACCTTGGTGAACAGTGCCTGAAGCGCCTTCAAGCATTGGAAGGCGCCTTTATACTATTCATAGAAGGCACATTAGGTGCTGTGGAAGGCACCTTCCATAGGATAAAATTCAGACCTTGTCGCAGATAAGGAGCGAGTAGTTTGGGATCAAATTTCTCACATTGGAGGCACCTTCAAGACTACGGAAGGTTCCTTCCATGCTCAATAAAAAGATGTTTCGCCCAAGGCTTCAACATCAACTTCTATACGAGCTTCTACGTGTCCAAACAGCTTTCCAACTGCTCTAGCTTGCTCTTGTTGCTTTACTATGACTCTGCTACGCCCAACTGCCACCAAGAAGCTACCCAAACACCGAGCTAAAGCCAACCAATTGCAAACAAGTATTTGGTAACAAGTTAATTATTACACTTACTTTCTGCAAACGGAAAGTATAGCGTGTTACACTTCTCTGACTTTCCTTGTACTCGATTACTCTTCCGATGGTTCCGGAAGAGTTATGTAGTAGATTACCGATTGATAGGTCCGTGGTACCTGGGTCTTAGAGTAGGAGTCGCCGAAGGCTTCAAACCAAATAAAATCGACTGGTATTTTGTTGCTTATTCTTTTATTTCGCTTTAGAACTCAAAATAAAATAGGGTACTAATAAATGATAGAAAAATAAAATAGCTATGGAAGAGGTACTTTTATTAACTTTTTAATGAGGATTTAGGTGATCAACTTAACTCAGAAGTAGAACAATATTTAAATGGGATGTACAATAGAAAAGTCATTGAACCAGATGATATTTCGATAGAGGTTTAAAAGTGCCTAAGTTAACAAGATATTAAATGGCATTCAAAATTATTTAATATGATATTGAAAATGAAAAAAAATATCTAATTAATAGACGGTAAGTACTCTAGTTCCCCTATATAAGAATAAGGAAGACATATAAAATTGTACAAACTATTGGAATATTAAACTAACAAGTCATATCATAAAACTTAGGGAAATAGTAATAGAAAAAAATTAAGGATGGAGACCATGATGACTGAAAATTAATTTGGGTTCATGCCTGGAAGGTCGACAATAGAAGTTATACATTTTCTTAGACAACTAATTAAAAAATATCAAGAATGAAAAAAGATCTACACATGGTATTTATTGACTTAGAAAAACACTTAAGATAGAATTTCAACAGAAATTATATGGATAATTCTAAAAAAAAAGGTATTAGCTTAATATATATTGAACTAATTATGGATATATATGAGGATATAACGACCAGAGTAAAAAACTTTAGATGGAATAACTGAAGCATTTTCAATAAAGATAGAATTACATTAAGGATGAGTTCTAAGTTTCTATCTTTTTACATTAATTATGGGTGAACTCACAACACACATTCAAGACATAATACCGTAGTACATATTATTTGTATATGATATTATTTTAGTAGATGAAACACGTGAATGAGTAAATGGTAAATTAGAATCTTGGCAGGAAGTACTAAAACGAAAAGGTTTTAGACTTACTAGAATAAAGACAGAATATATGGAATTTAAATTTAGTAATATTAGACATAATGAGACAATTATTAAGATAAGAGGTGATGAGTTGCTTGGAACTGAGAGTTTTAAATATTTAGGATCATTTTTATAAAACGATATAGGAATTAAGAGAGATGTCTTACATAAAATACAAACAGAATGATTGAAATAGAAAATAGTGTCAGGTGTTTTATGTGATCGTAAAATACCTCTAAAAGTTAAAAAAAATTTCTACAAAACTGTAATTAGAACTACTATATTATTTGGAGTTGAATCTTAAGCTATGACTTGAGCACATGAGCAGAAGATGAAAGTTATAGAAATGAGGATGTTAATGTGGATATGTAGACATACAAGGATGAATAGAATAAGAAATGAGATCATTAAAGAGAAAGTTGGAGTTATATCTATTGAGAAAAAACTCCGAAAGACATATTTAAGATGGTACGGACATATATTTAGATGATTAATAAATGTTCTAGTTAGGCGATGTGAAACTATGATAAATACGTACATCAAATGAGGATGAAGAAGATCAAAAAAGACTTGATTAGTAATAATAAAATAAGATAAAATTTATTTAAATATAAATGATGATATAACGGGAGATAGAACTTAATGATATAAAATAATTCATATAATTGGTCATATTTAATAGGATAAAGCACAATTGTTCAGTAAATAAAAATGAAATTAAGTTAAAAAAACAACATCGAGTGTTATTCACCCCTCCAATCATGTCACGTGATCCAACAATTTTCATTAAAATTAAAATATTATATGAGTTATATATTCAAATGGAAAGTGATAAATTCCATGAGCTGATTAGCAAGTTTTTTTTTTCTAAAAGTAGAATATAAATAAACTACCTAGTAGTAGTGTTGGCTAATACTATTATATAGTTATTTTCTTTTAAAACTTTGAATTTAAATAGATAGATGGATAGAGAAGAATTCATCCATTCTTTTAAACTCCAAATAACACTGAAATACTTAAATAAATTAAGAAATATTTAAATAGTAATTTTAGTCAAAATTAACAAATATTTACTTAAAAAATAAATAAATTTGATTTTATATATGTACTTAAAAAATATTATAATATAATCACGCTTTTAAAGTGACTAGACCATTGAAAATGATATATAATAATTTTAATCAAAACTATTAAATAAACATATAATAATTTTACTAAAACTACTAAATAGATAGATTTGACTAAAAATTTTATTTGAAATCTAGCAATTTTGTGTAAATTTATTATGATTTTTTTTATTTTACTATTTAAAAATTAATATTTTACTTTTACATTTACAAAACTTATATCCGTTTATTATCAATTATTTTTTAAAAAAGTAAATTCTCTGAGATATATGTATGTTTTTTAAATTTATAACTTTAATAACACTTTTACTCAAGATAATTATTAGAGAATTTATTTAACAATAACCTCAACTAAGATACCTGAAATCTAATACAATAGTCATCACAGGATGGTTAATTGATTAGAGGATGACTAATTAATTATAATGGGATAAGAGATTCGATGAATATATATCTTTGGAGGAAAAAATCTTTCTCATTTCTTAGTTAATGGTTGATTATAAATTGATTTCATAATTTAACTTGCTCCATAAAATCATAAGACAAACTGTGAGATACATTTAAAATGAACATAATTATTTTGTCTATAATTGAAATGAGTACTTATATACAACTGATATTTTGAAATTTACATATTTGTGATACTCATTATAGATTATAGATGGTGTCGATTTAAGAAATACTTTATATATATACATTTAGAGGAGATCCCAAATAGAAACTCCATAAAGTTTATGTTTTTCTTAGAAAATCAACATTCAGCATCTAATTATAATACTTTTAAACCCAGATTGCTATTCTATATTGCAATTTTAAGTTCATTAACATTTTACTCCAAATGTAAATAAATCGAATATTAGTCAACAAACTTAATGTTCCGACAAAATTTATTTATATTTATTCAATAATAAAAAAATAAAATAAAATAAATTATTCTGTATCCAGATAAACACATTCATGAATAAATTTATATATTAATTTATATAAAATTTAATCATAATTTTTTAAATCTAAATATATAAAAATTATAATTATTTATAAATTTTTATAATTTTAAATTATTCATTGTATGTTTAAAAAAATAATATAAATTTCAAGGATTATATAAATAAATATTTAACTTAATTTATACAGAGACCTATTAATTAAGATCAATAGAAAGCTTAAACTCTTCGAACTTAATAATATTTTTAATAAATAAGATTGACAAGTAAACAAATATACTTGAACACAATTAAGCTTGTCTCGGCTTGTTCACACTCCTAGAAACACTAGGAGCGAAAATTCCCAACTCATATTAAGCCATTCGAATGGAAGCCAGACGAAAATCTGCAGCGGATACACAAGAGAAGCATGATAATGCAACCTGGTAAAGAACACAGAAAATGGACAATATCTACTTGGAAACTTAGGGGGCGTTTGGTACGCGCATTTTCCATTTTCATTTTCTGGAAAACGCGCGTTTTCTGGAAAATGGTGTTTGGTTTGCGTTTTCCGCGCGCGTTTTCTAAAAATTTGGCTATCGTTTTCTAGAAAAACAGAGAATGACAAAAAGTCGTTTTCTGTTTTCTAGAAAACGCGCGTTTTCCAGAAAATGAAAATGAAAACGGTGCAAACCAAACGCACCCTTAGCTTTTCAATGTTCCATCGTTATCTTATTCGAAGAATTAAGCAAAATATCATCATTTTTCTAAAATGAATATAACAGACAAAGCTCTTCTATATGGTAATGATTCCTTGTTAAGTATGAATCTATAACATTACAGAGAGAAAATGACTGATAGACTAAAATGTCCCAGCTTTGTAATCAGAAGAGCATAATTTAGCATGCCACAAAACCAGAGAATCAAACTGCTCAAAGTCAAATATAACCAGAGTCGCTAACAAGCAAGGAGCCTATATGAAGGTAAGTCCTCAATTCTACTGACACTCTTTAGAAGAAGCTCCTGCTCCAGCCGACGACGTGTGGACTTCATCACAATCTAAATAAACCAGTTAACAGATAAGTACAACATCATTATTATTTTGAAATTGACAAGTAAAGTTTGACTCCATTGGTCACTTGAATCCATAAAATCAAAAGGCTTAAGTGGTTTCTTTTATGGGGATCTGTTGGGGGAAATTGTAATGTAAACTTGAATGGATCCCCTGTATACTATAGTTTGATTAAATTTAAGTCAAAAAAACATTCTCAAACTTGTTTTTGCTCAATCAGTCAATTTCTAGCTCTGAACTTAGTGACTTCTTTTGTCAATTGAAAAGAAAAAAAAAAGTCTGCTGAATAATTCAAGAATACTGTGGTAAAATTTGAAATTCAAAGAACGTCAAGTGTACAGAACCGTAATAAAGAGACCCTACATTTAGGAAGTGAAACTTTCAATCTAACTCTTATTATAGTGAATGAAATAGCATACATTGAAGTCCATGTACGAGGCATGCATAGTAAGCCATTGGTGATCCATCAACTTGAAAGTTATGCAGTACATTATGTCAAAAGCCTGGTCATTCTCTGTTACAAGAGAAAGAGTCATTCTTTTGTACGTAAACACATGAACATCAAAAAACAAGCCAAAAGTATAATGATTCTTCTTAATCAACATAAAAACAAGTTTAAGAAACATGACAGAATTTGCGAGAGATTGGAATTTGCATCACGCCCACCTTGATGATAACTTTGCAGTAATCATCCAGAAGATGCTGGATCATTCAAGTTAAACACAACTTGAGAACACGGAGAATGAACAATATGATATCCTCATCGGAACTTATATGATTCTATATAGAAGGATAACTACACGACTAATTTGTTACACTTAATCAACTGATTCTCTAATTACAATTACTATGTAAAAATTATAGATGCATAAGTACAACATAGTTACATAGATCATGGTTTAAAATTTCAACCCGCCAGAGTTTTGATATAGGATTGGAACGAAACAATTTTGGTGTCGTATTATAGTGTGCTTATACAGTTTCAGTATTTTTTTTATTTTTAAATATAAGTGTATATTAATTAAAAAATAATTTTATTAATATTTGATTATTAAATATGTTCACTATTAATGCCATATTTTGAAATATTGAGTTCATATTTCAATATTTTCTCATAAGGTAATATTTATTAATTTTTTATAAAAATACTTTTAAAAAATAAATAATTCTTAAAATTTAAAGTTAAATCTAAAATTATAAAATTATTTAAAAGGTACGAAGATAATTATAAAATTATTTAAAGGTTTAAATTATTTTTTGAATGAATTTGTAAATTTAAAATTTTTTAAAATTTATTTGAAATGTTTAAGAATTATATTTTAAAAAATTATTAAACTATTTAAAATTAATATTTAATATATATTAAAATATTTAAAATATTTAATTAATTTTTAAAATTATTTTAAAATTTTAAAATAATTATTAAGATTTTATAACTATTATTAATAATATATTATACAACAAAAACCAAGTTTTATCCCACTAGGTGAAGTTGGTTATATGTATCCTTCTACGTCATTAGACTCTATCCCCTACTATATCATCATTTATATTTAAATAAATTTTATCTTATTTTATTTTTGCTAACTAAGTCTTTTTTGGTATTTTTCTTCCTTGCTTGATATGCACATTTGTCATAGTTTCACATCGCCTAATTAAAACATTTATTGATTGTCTAAGTACATATCTATATCATCTTAAATGTGTCTCTCGGAATTTTTCCCCAATAGGTGTAACCTCGAATTTCTCTAATATTATCTTTTTTTTATTCTGTCCATCCTTGTATGTCTCATATTTACCTTAACATCCTTCATCTCTACAACTCTTATCTTCTGCCCATGTGCTCGAGTCATATCCCAGCATTCAACTCCATATAAATAGCAAGTCTAACCTCTATTTTGTAAAACTTTCCTTTAAGTCTTGATGGTACTTTACGAACACAAAGAACACCTCACACTCTCCTCCATTTTAACCATCCTGTTTGTATGCTATGTTCTCAATCCCTCGATCCTTTTAAAAAATAATCCTAAATACTTAAAACTTTCAATTAAAAACAACTCATCATCTATTATCTTAATAATTGTCTTATTATGTCTATATTACTAAACTTAAATTTCATATATTATGTTTTTACTCTACTAAACTTAAAACCTTTTACTTCTAGCATTAGCATTTACTCATTCACATGTCTCAGCTATCAAAACAATATCATCTGCAAACAACATGCATCGCACTATCGTATCTTAGATGTGTCCAATGAGTTCATTCATGATTAGTACAAAAAGATAGGGACTTAGAATTGATCTTTAATGTGACACTATCTTTATGGAAAACACTTCGGTTAATCCACCTAAAGTCTTTACTCTTGTTGTTACATTCTCATATATATCCTTAATTAGTTCAATATACGTTATGCTAACATCTCTTTTCTAGAATTCTTCATATAATTTTCCTTGGGATTCTATCGTAAATTTTGCCTAGGTCGACAAATATCATATGTAAGTCTTGCTACGGTATATTATTAATAATATATTATATTTATAATTATTATATATAATTAACTATTTATAATAAAAAATCTATTTAAAAAAATCTTTAAAAAAAAATGTGAACCCATAACGAGGGTGTGCACCGTCTACACCCCCAAGTAGGGCCATTATGGGGGCGCGGGGGTGCAAGGGCACGGCCCCGAGGGCGCGAAGGGTAGCCGCAGTGGCACAGAGGGCAAAGGTCACAACACCCTCTGCAACCTCACAATCACGATGCTAGTAGGATATCGGTGCGGATCCTGAGTCAGAACAATAAATACTGACTGTTTTAGCAAGCATAGATTATCCAATGAGGAATCACATTTAATCCAATGATTGCCAAGATGTGAACAACATCAATCACTCGTTTGTGCAAATCTGATTAATGTCCAAATCAATATTAATTTTAAAATTACAGATTTAAAAAAAGGTTTTCAAAGGAAGCGAGTAGCAAAAAAACATGGGATGAATTTTCTAATTGAGGAAAAAGTTACAATAAGAAACAATATTATACATAAATAAATGGGCTAGAGATTGGAGGGATTTCTCTTTCATAATTTTCAAATTTTTCTTTCTTTCTTTTTTCTCAAGTTAATGTACTAGGGTTCTGCCATCAAATTGTGTGTGTGTGATTTAAGGTATTGTATGTGTGCATGATTTTAAAGATAAGGTAGTATTTGTCACTTCCAACATCTCTTCCTAGCATATCTCCACTTAAGGGTTGATGGTGGAACCACAATTTTACTTTTGTCTATAACACTTTATAAGTCCAATTTAGGTCCAATTTAGCATCCTCTTTCTCTTGAGTAGATGTGAGAACTTCACTCAATATCCTCTTGACATCCACATCACAAAGTACTATCGATTTTACTTGGTTTCTCGCTTGATATTTAATAGGAGAGTGTCATTGTTATTAAGAGTTAATAGTATATATACAAGAACAAAGGGGGGGAGCCTTGGCCTATTGCTATCATATGACCTCGTGGTTACAAGTTCAAATCGCAGAACAACCTTTTGCAAAATATAAGGTAAGGTTAAGTACAATAGAACCAATGTGGTCGCATTGGCAGGAGCTTCGTGTATCAGACTATCCTTTTTTGAGTATATATATATAAGAATGGGAGCACATCAATCGGACCCAAGCTGGGGAGCACCAACAAAAAATGTTGGTTGCACATATTCAAGCTTCCGCTCTTCTTCTAGGGGGCTCCTCTTCTGGTGGTCAAGTGTTTGGCAATAACACTTTTCTCTAAGTCCATTTTTATTGCTTAGGAAGCTTGGCTCAGAGAACTAGGGAGGAATGGGTTATAATCAAAGCCAAGATACATAGGAAAAGGAAGAGTACTATAGGGTGGAAAAATTAGAACAACTGCTTTATATTGCCCAGTAAATATATACTAGTTGGCAAAATAAGGAGCAACATATGAATTATATTAAATTAGAATGTTTTTCATTTTATCCTTTAGTCTATAATTTTCAACATAAAATATAAGGTATATGTGTTGTGATAGGAGTTTTTGTAACTCTTTGATCTAAAACATCATTTTAAAATTTGTAGTATTTTAATAAATATATAAAGAACAAAATATATTTGGTATATATAAAAATATAAAGCATTTATGATGTCATTTTTGGTACCGGTTCAACCAAAGTATGATAGTTCAACCAATCACTTATCTTCTTTTCAAAACATTTGTCCTCTCTTATCAATAACAATTCAAAATATCTTTCCCTCTTCAATGAAATCAAATTGGAAGATCTCAGGAGATTCATAAATACTCTACGGATTAAAACAAATTGTTTATTGTCATACTACTAAAACCAAGCCTAGAAGTCCAGTTACTCCAGTACATTAGAATTTAGAAGAAGAAAAAAGCACTATGCTTTGACATTACATATATATTCGTAAGGATTTTTGTCATAAATTCAGCATTGAACAGTATGATTTAATTGCCAAAAAAATCATCAAGAGCAAACTTAAGTGCTTAAACGAAAAACAAGTTCAGATTTGTACCTGAAAGTAACTTCAGAAAGACAGCTGCAATAAACGACCTGGGTTTGGCTGCAGTCATTACAAACGTTCATTAGTGTCCTCGCTAGAATTTTATTGTCTCAGAGATAATTAGTCCTATATTTCAACAGATGCTTCTAATCGGTCATCTATAAAGTTCTAGCTCAACTTAATTAACTTAGCTAAAAAGCCAGTGAACTTATAATAAGATGAAATACAAACCAAGTTGAAGATCAAGCATTTGTATGAGCATGAATGTGATATTAACACCAGCTACTGCAAAAGGGTATTCCCATAGTGCTCGTTCTCCATTCTGTTTTTGGAGAAGATCTTGAAAGGATGTCTGCAAGTATAATTTTTCATGATCAGTTAACCAAAGAACAATACCATCCAGTTTACTAGCAAGAAAACCAGCTCAAACAAGCACACTGTGACCGGAATCACTGTATGTAATTTGACAATGAAACCAAAGCCTGTGAAGTTTTCATTCCCTAAAGAGTCTTCGAATTCAAATAGACAGTTCTTTCCTAGATTGCAATTACTCAAACATATCCTGCCAGATAAAGGCGCTACATGGGTTTTTAGAACTAGAACATAAGAAAAATAACATAACTGTAAATGACTATGCAAAAGAAATTCTAGCAAATAATCGACAGGAAACCCATTTTTACCAAAGATATCAAATAGGTGTCCCTTTTTTCAAAACCATTAAAAAGGGAGTCCCTACTTTTATAATTTTATTGTATGTCTCTTTCATTCCTCCCATAAATTTTTATAATAAATTCAAATTGGAGAAATCCAAATTTTAATTTTGTAAACTCTGAATATATGAGATTCAAAATTTTCAAATAAATTGTCATACTTTACTAATCTGAATTTTAATTTTACAAAATCCAAATTTAGTTTCAACATTCTGTAAATATTTTAAAAACCAAAATTTTCCAATAAAATTTTAGAAATCCCAAATTTAATATTATAAAATCTAAATTTTTATTTTTTTTAAATCTAAATTTTATGACTTAAGATGGTACATACATATACTTAAATGACCAATATCAATAAATGTATCGGTCAGTCGATGACAAATATGTATATTAAATGAGAAAAAGGAAAATCAAAGAAGATTTAAGTAGCAATGATAAAATATATATATAAAAAAGGCAACCAGTGTATGAAGCTCCCACCAATGCGGAGTCCCGAGAAATGGTATATTGTATGCAGTCTTGCCTTGCTTTGCAGAAGGCTGTTTTTGAGATTTGAACCCGTGAGTTCTAGATCATACAACAATAACTTGACCATTGTGCCAAGACTACTCTTCTAGCAATGATAAAATATTATAAAATTTATTTAAATATAAAAGATGATATAATAAAATATAGACTGCATAGGAGGTTTCATATATCTGACCCTACCTACCGGGACAAGGCTTAATTATTGTTCTTGTTGTAAAATCCAAAATTCATAACACAGTTTTATAAAGATTTTATGAAACTAAATTATTATAATATATTTTTATAAATAAAACAATTTTATAAAATCCAAGTAAATTAAGATTTATATATATTCTTTTTAAAGCTTATAAGATAATTTTTAAAATTATTTTGATTGAAATTTGTATGTTATATAAATTTAGCATAAGATGAGGAAGGGATAAAAAAAAGGCATGCAATAAGGATTTTGAAAAAGGTGTTCTCTTTTTGATATTTGCCCAAGAAATTTCTGATCAGGATTGTTCTGAGTTATCAGAATAAATTCTCCATATGACTGCACAGAGTAGTTTCTGTCAATAAGCTTCTCTCAGTACTTTAATTTAAACAAAACTAAGTCTTACCTAGACTAAACAAAACTAAGTCTTACCTAGTCTTTCCCTCAGAAAGATTAGTCAGCAGAGTACAAACCAGATCACCATGCAGATAAACCTTAAATGGTTCTAGTTACAAGAAATCTTGTCTTCATACTAAAATACTAGGGCAACTCAAGATTCTTCACAGCTGCTCTAGTACTTACAATGAAGATATATACTGGCATGAATTTTTAGTTTTAAGTAACAAGGAGTACAAATGAACAAAACTCTTATGATGAGTTGTCGTTAAACCAGGATACAGAAAGAGCAAATCTGAGTAATGTTTAAGCTTTAAAGTAAAAAGGCAAAGACAATAATGAAGTCTGCTGTAAGTAAAATAGTTATAAACAGAATGATGTTTATATGGATGACAAATTAGTTTTGTCATAAAGGAGGGAAGCGCATCAATTTTTCATGTGCCTACAAATGAAGACTAGGTGAGCCACAAAAGTTAGATCTGATTATGCAGCTAAGAGAGCTTGAGTTTTGGAAGGTTTGTGGAGCAGGAACCTCTGAAGAGAGTAGGAATCTGAAATTTGGTGGTAAAAAAGTGTGCAACGATTGTAGAAACTTAAGTATCACACCTAAGCGCTCTTAGGCATCATACCTTAGGGAGATTACATCACACAACTTAAGAAAATTCCCAAGAAGTCAATTTCTAAAATATTGGAATTGCTGGGAATTGGTGGACTTTATAGTTCACGCTTCAAAAATTTGATTCTCAAACCTTGGAACTAAACTTTATATCATTCCCAAATATGCTTATCATTTTCCAAAGAGTGCCAAATTAAAAATTGGGCCTTGGAATCTTTATTATTGTGTTTCTATAGGAGATTGTCACTTGTCTCCGTCCACTCTCCCCGGGTAAGAAAAACTAGTCCCTAGCAAGTTAAAAGCATGCAATCTTTCATAAAAATTCATCATCAATAATCCATGCTTATTCAGATGCCTTCCATTTGACAATATACTTTTAATAACCGCTTCACTTTTCCAACATCTTCAATTTCTTCTCTCAATATTTGAAATTGATGGTAGACGAGCATTAGATGCATTACTTGCCATTACATCTTTATGTTTAGAGTATATGGTAAGATCCTCAATGTTGAAGATGTTGCTAATACCTATGTGTGTTGGTACATTGAGGAAATAAGCATTAGAGCTCATTTTCTTTATAATTTTATAAGGACCAACATTCCTTGAATGAAGTTTCTTATAAACCCTTCTTAGATATCATTCTAACCTTATATGAACCATAACCATATCATCTTCCTCAAATTCAAAAAACTTTCTTCCTTTCATATCAGCATGCGTCTTATATCTTTCATTACTTATTTTGTCATCTCACATCATCATATATTTCTTGTACGTTGTTGCTAAAAGTGTGAGTTTCAGCACTCGTTCTTGCGTCCAATGGTAAAGGAACCAAATCAACTGACTTTCTAAGAAGTATACCCAAACTCCTATTGACAACCTCTATCTTATGTTTGAGAATGGAAAAAGAAAAAACCTTCAACTTTATATTCATCAATTTCCATAAAGTTTGTCAGAAGTAACTTGCAGACTTCACATCTTGATCATAAACAATTGTTAATGAGGAGTCTTGGTACAACGGTAAAGTTGTTGATTTGTAACCAAAAGGTCACAGATTCGAATCCTGGAAATAACCTCTTGCAAAAAGCAGGATAAGGCTGGTACAATGGATCCTTCTCCGGGACCCCACATAGCGGGAACTTCGTACACCAGGCTGCCCTTTTTATCCACCACCACAAATATAGAGTAATGTCCTCTGATAGTTTTAGGCAAACTAAGCACGAAATCCATGCTTAGATCTGCCAAGGTTTGTGTGGCACAAGTAGTGGCATATATAGACCTCTATTTTTCCTTCTTCCTCTAGATAAGTGACATGTGGCACCAAAAAACAATGTTGGTCACATCTTTCTTAAGGCAAGGCCAATAGAAATGGTCTTCAACCATTGAGTCTTATCCCTACCAAAATGACTTGTTGCCCCTCCATCTTGTAACTCTCATATCATTTGTTCATGAAGAAAGGTATTCGGCAAAGAAAATCCTTAAAGAGAATTATTATGCAATGAAAAATTGAGGAGTTTCCCATGATGCCCAACAAACAAAAAAGAAGATATAAATGAGAAAAACATATAGAATATTCATTAGAATCCTGAGATATATGACCAATATATATGACATATCAAAATCCCATTCAAATCTTGATAAATATATATAAAAATAATATTTGAAATATTTATCTAATGTTCTCCCACTTGGTTGATATATCACAATAAGAAATGTATTATATGAATCGTGGAAACAAGTCTTCTAAAGTGAGTATTATCTTTCTTGTATTACTCTATATCGTGTTTCTTAAACAATATTCTTAATGAATGAACCGTATGTTCATCCAAACTCCAACTTCAGTGATATTTTCTTGAAAAAAAAAAAGAATGTGTACACGAACAAAACAAAAATGAGAAAGTTTCTTAACATGGAGTTTCCAAAAGAGCATCCAAGTCCCATTTTTTCTACATGATGTTTAAACTTTAATGATGGTTATGCCCTTTGTTGAAGGATCAGCTATCATCCATGGTTTAAAATCCAAACCGTGTTGAGATTTGGACCGGAATGATACAATTTAGGGTTTAGGGTGTCAACATGTTTCAATATTTTTTAAATATAAAATATATTAACTAAAAATAAAAAATTAATCTAAATATTTAAAAATAAAAGTTATAAAGAATAAAAAATATTTATATATATATATATATATATTAAATTAATGGGATTAGGCTTTAAGTAAGTCTATTTAAATTATCTTAATCATAGCTGGAAATTTATTAAAATTATTAACGTTTATTATTAAAGCCTAATTTAAAACTTGTTGTTCCTTGTTTTGCGATGACCACGAGCACGCCAGCCTGCGTGACGCTTCCGGACTCCTCGTCGGGCCCGGGCAATAGGACACGTCACCAGGCTTGCGCACCGCGACAGAACACATGGTCAGGGTCGGGTTCGAACACATCACCAAGCTCGCACAACGCCTTCGGGTGCCAGCATTGTATTGGTCCGTGGGCAGAATAAGATGTTTCTCCCGTATCGAGAAAAATGAGATGTTTCGCCTATATTAGGTGAAACGACTCGAAATTTTAATCTATGCTATCATCAATTTAGTGCTAATTTATTCAATAACCACTACTTTTCCTTTGAAATGTTCTTTTATTGTAAAATATTTAATCGAAATGTGTTTGCAATTACTTCCACTTTATCATTCTTAGCCATAAAAAATACTACTGAATTATCACAAAATGTCCTCAATGGCTTAAGGTAGAGTCTACAACTCTAAGACAAGAAATGTCACTCCTTAACCATACACCATGTGAGGTAACCTCAAAATAAGCCACAAACTCAACATATACAGTGAATGTAACACTACAATAGATCTCTATAATTTAGATGTGAAGCTATCAACAACATATATATTACAATGTTTAATAATGGATAGTCTACTACTTCTAAATATTCAGTCTTGTCTATACATAAATTTTGGTAAGATTCAAAATCTCGAACTATGTTGAAGTTTCAATCTTTGACTAGAATGATTGTTTTGATATGGTGTCGATATTTCAATATATGGTGTCAGTAATTGATTGGAGTTGAAGAAGGAAGGAGATGAAGCATAGAGTTTGTGCAAGTAGGTTTTAAATCTTGTACCAAATCGGACGAAATGGTGGAAACGTATCATTTTAATAAATTACCGAAACACTATACCACAAATCACATCCTTTGCTTCATCTCCTTCCTCCATCAACCTCCAAATTATTACCGACACCATACATTGTAATGTTGGCACAATATTAGAATAGTTTTTTTCCTATCAAAGACTGAAACTATGGCACAACTAGAGATTTTAAACATTGGTGCCGAATTGTATCTAGTTTGGTGATTTAGAAAAATGATACATTTAGACTGTTACACTCGGCATGGTACGAGATTTCAAAACATAGTTTTTGGAGCCTTAAAGGTACCTTATTACTTTCATTGTAGCTTTCCAATGGTGTTTCTCGAGATTACTCTGATATCGTCCTAACATTCTATTTACAAATGCAATGTCTCGTATTGTGCAGACTTGCACACACATTGATTTCCAATAGTTGAAGCATATGGACCATTCTTCATTTCTTCCCTCTCAAAGTCATTCTTTGGACAGTGACTTAAATTGATTCTATTAGCTTTTATGATAGGAACTACACTTGCGACAAAATCCTTCATTCTAAATCTCTTCAAAATATTATGGCAAAAAATTAAAAGTACATTCTTTTCTATCTATCTCATCAAAAGGGTCCTCCCGTTTTAAAAATTATTAAAAGAGCATCCCACATATAATTTTCTATCCTAACCACTCCTCTGTGTTCCACTCGTCTTGGTGCTACTTTTTACAAAGCACCACACCACCTTAAAGCTACTTTGTATAAAGCAACACCAACTTAGAGTTGCTCAAACCAACTCCAAGGTGGTGTTATTTTGACCAAAATTGGATCAAAACGGCTCCAAGATGGAACTGCTTTGTATAAAGTAGGTGGTGCTATTTTTCCTATAATTGAGTCAAAACAGCTCTAAGATGTAACTCTTTTGTATAAAGTAGGTGGTGCTATTTTGACCAAAATTGAATCAAAATGGCTCTAAGACGGAACTACCTTAGACTAGTTTTGACGATGGAGTTGCTTTGGCTCCAAGGTCGAGTTGCTTTGGTTTAGTCAAAACAACTCTAAGGTTATAACTGCTTTGGACCAAGTAGATCCAAGGTGGAGCAGCTTCAGTCAACTACAAGGTGGTACAGTTTTGGTCAAAATAGTTCCAAGGTGGAGCACATAGGTATTTTAGGTAGAAATTTATAGGTAGTACACTGTTTCAATATTTTCTAAAAGTGGGGTACTCTTTTGATGATAATGATAATAAGAGGTGCATTTTTTTTTCTATCAAACTTTATAATATAGGTTACTTGACATAGTCTTATGATACCTCGATGTTTGACTTTATGAATTTTAATACCAATAACATAAGATGCATTACTCATATCTTTCATATCAAAGTTTTTAGAGACTAATTGTTTCGCCTCATATAGTGTACTCTTATGATTGGTGCAAGTAAAAATGTCACTTATATATAAGATAAGAAAACAAATTTTACTCTAACTAACAACCATATACATCGATCATAATATTTTCAACAAAATTTAATGAAGAGATAACATTATGGAACTTTAGATATCACCTGACAAACCAAATGCCCACCATTACTACAAAAGAACCTTTGGTTAATTTCATGTAAATCTCATCTTCTAGTACTGCCCTAAGAAAGGTTGTTTTAACATTCATTTGTTGCTACTCCAAATCAAACAGTACAACTAATGCCATGATGATACTAACAGAATCTTTCTTAGATACAGGAGAACTAATTCATTGTAGTGGATTCTTTCCTTCTGAGTGAAACCTTTAGAACAAATCTTATATCTTTTTGTGTTACCTTGTGAATCTTTCTTAACTTTAATACCTATTTGCATCCAAAGGCTTTTACATCATGAGGCGACTCTACAAGATCCCAACCATCGTTTGATGTCATAGAATTCATCTCATCTATCATAGTATAATACTAATGTTTTGATTCTTTGAAACTCGTATCTTGTAAAACCGCTTGAGAATCACTTTCAGCTCCAATAACGTAGTCCGACTCTTGGTGGCCAAAGGTCATACGCGGACCTCAAGCGCCCCACACGACTGATCCCACAGTCGTTTGTAGAGAGGTAAATCACAGATGACTTTTTTTTATCTTTTGAAACATTGCATGGGGGAGAGCAGGAACCTAGCAAGCATTTTGTTGCTAGGAATTGACCTCTAGACCTCTTGATGGCAACATCCCATGCAATGACCATCTACCCTACGTGGGGACTAACATAGTTCGACTCTTGTAGATACACTATGTAGTCACTGAGAGTAGATCTTCTTAATGTTGTTTAACCATTTTCTAGGGTGTCATGTTGTTCAACTAGTTGTTCATGAATTTCTTGAACACCTTGATTTATGGGGTTGTCTTCAGCATTTTGTGGATATTCAACGATTTTCTAGCACTTATTTGGACTTATGGGGTGATATGAATGACAAAATCTATCTCTTGTTAGCTTAAGCTTAAATACCAAATATGATGTAGCACAAGAGCGATTGAGTGTTGGAAGGTTTGTAGAGTAGCAATCTAAAGAGAGACTAAGAATCTGAAATTAGATGGTAAAGTGTAGAAAGATTTATAAATTTAGGTATTACACTAAGGACCATAGAGAGATTGCATCAGGACAAACTAAGAAAATTCTTAAAAATTCACTTTATATTCCATGTTCTAGCATATAATATATATTTATACTCAGATGGATTTTTTCAAACACAAAAAAACTCATAAGGACAAACATTGGAAAATAAAGTATCCATAAAGTCTTGCATAGAAAATATGAAGATTCGTAAAAATTTTTAGTTGACGCTTCAATTTTCCAAGTATTAGAAATTGAAAAACATAGGAATTGCTGGGAATTACTGCACTTTATAGTTCGACTCTTCCAAACTTTAACTTTCAAGCCTTAGAATATTGAACTTTATATCATTTTTCAAATAGGCTCACCATTTTTTAAAGTATGCCAAATTAAAAATTGGACTTTAGAATCTTTATTTACTTCTATAGGAGATCGCTTCGTGCCTCCATCACTCATTCATACTCTTGAAAATATTGGTCAAATATAAACGGTCTGCAATCCTACTTTATTAATTAGCAGTAAAAGTATAACTTACTGGATAGTTTCTGGCAAAGAAAAACATGTTTTCCACAGATATGAAACCGCCACCCCTACATCAACAAAAACAAAATAAAAAATAAAAGATAGCTTCAGAACCATACAAATACAAAGGAATTGATTGTAGCCTAGCAAAATTCCTTTAGAGAACAAAAGTGTTAATACCTAAAATCGGTGGAAGGATCTTTTCCTTGCCATCCCATATCCTTCCACTGTTCAGATATTAAACCAAGGAGTTCAACACCAGGATAAGCAGCACACCATAGGGCTCTCAATGCTTCCTAAAAAAAAATCAGTGACTGAGATAGAATACTATCAGGAAATTCTACAAATATATCAATGCATTTAGGTTCAACTAAGAGAAATTATAACTATTAATTGCAATTCTATTAAGACTAAAGCACAAACTTACAAAGTAAATGATTAGCACTTTATTCTTTTTTTTCCCAAAGAAGTACAATGACTGTGCCAAAAATAATCAGCTCAAAAAAAACCACTGAAGTATATCCAAAGTAGCAGATCTTATATTTCGAACATTCTAGATCATTAAGAATCACTTCAATTACTTATGAGGAAAAAAAGTGAGCATAGTAACACCGATTTCTAATTGAGATACAAACAAAGTGAAACACTGTCTTTCTAAGTTAAATACCTGATGCTCTTTCCTCGTACTATCATAAACAACAGTAATCCGTCTTTGTAGCCTATGCAAACATTCCTCCTGCATGTGTGAATAATCATTAGTTCATGGCCTTCATTCATCTTTTGAATTTCAGAAAGCAAGATCTTATACTATTAAGAGATGTTATTGATGCAATACTTGTCTACAGAATAAGGATAGGAAACCAACACCATGGTGTGGAAGAGGATGAAAGTTTATCACAAAAGAAAATTAGCATCACACAGTATTTTCAAGCATACCAAAATAATGAAAAAAAAAAACTAACATTTCCAAGGTATCTCAATTCCAAAAGCAGAGTCGATAAAAAGCATATCTACAACACGTTTTTGTATGCAATATATCTCAATTTCAAAAGCAGAGTCTAAAAGAATACATAACCTAAACTCATTTACAGGAATTATCACCACCATCCTTGTCATCCATGCTATTATTTAAGGGTGTCAATTCAAGTGGATCTGGTCGGGTTGGGTGGGGTTAATTTTTTTTTTAATCCAACCCGAACCCGATCCGAATCCGGATTCATCCCGAAACCCCTAAACCTGAACTCGACCAACCTGAACCCGACCCGGATAACCCGAAAATCCGATTCAAAATAAATTTTTTTTGCCGATTTTCCATATAATTTTTCACTTTTATCTCAATACTCCATCATTATCATACTAACATTGATATTAATATACATAAAAACATCTTAATTTTCAAAATAAAATTCGATTTAACCCCAAAAAATTCACTAAACCCTGGGTCAACCCAAACCTGACCTGATCCAACTCGAAAATTTTTAACCCGAAAATCCTCCAACCTGAATCCGAAAATATCCAATACGAACTTGATTTTTTTTTTGTTGACTCGGGTTAGGTCGTCGGGTCGGGTTCATTTTTGACACCTCTACTATCGTTTGCACAAAATTGTGAGGGATACATTTGTTATGTATTCAAGATAACCAACAATATGTTTCTTCTAGCGTATATTCTATCAGCATAACCATCTAAGGCATTTAACTGAGGGATGTTACTTCAAAAAGCTAATAAGACAACAATTGATGTAACTAAGAGAATACCTGAGAAGAAGTAAGATCGATTATTAAGTGAGCCTCAGCTTTTATTCCTTGGGCACAAACACATGAAATACCTCTTCCAATCCATGCAGTTGATCCTGTGACAGGTTCCACAAACAGCTAATAAACAGAAAGAACACTAGCACAAGAAGAGAGACAAAAGTTTGTGCACATATTTAGGCAATGCTAGAGAACAAAGTTCATAGTATCATCAAAATTACATTCAGAAAAAGAACAAAAACAAGAAGAGAGACTCAAGCCTATGCACATTTAAGCAATACTAGAGAACAAAATTCATAGCATCATCAAAGTTTATAGTATAATACTGTGCAAGGTTTCTATCCCATAATCGAGCAAAACAATTTTAATATGTAACATGTTGTCACTCGACAGACTTCCACACATGCTAATGTATGCCAAGATACAAGAATTTTTCTCATTTATCCTCCAGTCCAAAACAAGGAAATGAAACTGTAATGGAATACGTAATAAAGCAACTTTACTTCCTACTGCTACCAACTCATCATCTCCCCAAGTTAAGTTGGTACATGCTATTGCACCAGGAGTTGGTATGCCAGGTGCTAAAGCATGGGTGTTTTGTACCCATTGAGCAAGGATGGGTTGTAATTGTATAGCGGTATCTGAAAACATATCTTGGGGACGTCCTAAAGCACTCATGGTATCATTATGAATATACAAGCCAAAACTGTGAAAACCTAAAAATATACATACCCAGTTAAGATGTGATATGATTGCATCGCGGTGTCTAAGGACACGATCTAATAGATCGTTGTATCGAGTAATTGGATCATAGTTTCTTACCATAAAAATTATTGCTTGTACACTAGCACCAACTATAAGAAACCTACAGACCCACATGTGATGGGTGAAGAACGAAAGTTGTGTTCCATAGTCAATAGCTAGGTATGGATAAGGAGGCATGGGATATATGGTGAGCTATGACAATGGTTAAAGAACCTAACATAGCAACGTTTAGATAATTGAGCTTGCCATGACATCGTTAGGATTTTATAGAGTCCCTTATGGCCTGCTCTGTAAATGGATCTTTATGAGCCTCTAAAATGTCTTTAAGGTCATTACCAATGCCCCAGTTAGTTCTATACATATGACCTGCGATCAAAAAAAGAAAAGCAATAACTAAATGATAATGTGCAATATCAGTCAGCCATAGATCACTTGTTATTTCGTCTAATCCTCCATGAGAAGTCAAAAATTCTACATATTTTGACCAATTCAAGGTGAAAATGGGGTTGCTCCCTCAAAAAAATCTAGGATAAAGTTTAGCCAAAAAATTCTATGGAAAGAATTGATATCTCCAATTATATTACATTCAGAATGGGAATACCCATTATATACAAAATTACAATAGAAGAGATAATAAAAAACTAATTATTCTGTATATAGAAAATTAATATCTTTCTAATTACATCCCTTGATTTACTACTTTGTGCTCATAGCTATTAGTGTTCATAGTTGTTCAAATTGTGATAGCTGTTTAACACAGCTGCTTATTCTGTACACGCTATGAAAGTTGTTCCCAGCTTGACTATAAGATCATGAAATCTAGAACTGTTCATTCCCTTTGTTAGCACATCAATCAATTGTAATTCTGAAAGAACATATGACATACACACTAATCCTTTCTCTAATTTTTCCTTGATGAAATGTCTATCAATTTCAATATGCTTAGTCCGATCATATTGAATAGGATTATAAGCAATATTGATAGTTGACTTATTGTCACAATAAAATTTTATGGGGCATTTCCATTTGATTTTCAAATCATCCAAAATAATCTTCAACCAGAGTAGTTCACATAATACTTGAGCAATAGCCCTAAATTCTGATTGCAGATGATCTTGTCACCACACTTTGCTTCTTACTCCTCCATGTCACCAGATTACCACCAAGGAAAGTACAATATCCTGTAGTTGATCTTCTATCCACTAGAGAATATGCATAGTCTGCATCTGTGTAAGCTTCTAAAGCTAGTGCCTTATTTTTCTTGAACAAAATTTCCTTTCCCGGAGTATCTTTCAAGTAATGCAATACTCAGTAAGTAGCTTGAAGGTGAGATTCTCTTGGATCATACATGAATTGGCTTATTACACTCACAGCATATGCTATGTCTAGACGAGTGTAAGCAAGGTATATAAGCCTACCAACCAAACTCTGATACATCCTTTTGTCCACAGTTGATTCTTCCTTAGCTTCTCCTATCTTATGATTTGGATCAATTGGACTAGAAATCAGCTTATGCCCAATCTTCGCTATTTCAGCTAACAAATTAGTCACATACTTTTGTTGAGAAATAAAAATTCTTTTGGTAAAGTATGCTACCTTAATACTAAGGAAGTACTTCAGTTTGTCTAGTTCCTTTATTTCAAACTCCTCTATTAATTGATGCTTTAGATTATGTTTTTCTTTTTCACCATTTTCAGTTACAATGATATCATCTACATGGACTAGAAGAGCAGTCACCTTCCCTGTTGTTAAGTGCTTAACAAAGAGAGTATGACCACCTTAGCTTTGATTATACCCAGATTTCTTCATGACTTTTGTAAATCTTCTAAACCATGCCCTAGGAGATTGTTTTAGACCATAAAGAGTCTTCCTCAATTTACATACTCTATTACCAATATCCCCTGCAAATCCCAGAGAGAGGTTCATATAAATTTCTTCATCTAAATCTTCATGGAGAAATGCATTCTTCACATCATACTGTAGGATTTACCAGTTGAAGTGTTCAACCAAAGATAGTAGAACTCTGACAATATTCATTTTTGCAACTAGAGTAAAGGTCTCATGACAATCTACCTCATAAGTCTCTGAGTATAATCTTTGCCACCAACCTAACTTTATATCTTTCAAGAGATCCATCCGCTTTGTATTTTAGTGTAAAATCCACTTACAATCAACAATGTTCTTCCCTTTAGCTTCTCAACAACCTCTCATGTCTTATTCTTTTTAATGCATTCATTTCCTCCTTATGACATCCCTCCATTCCCTTTTTGACAATGCCACAAAAATAGTATTGGAAATAGTCATGGTATTTAGACTCACAATGAATCTTGTGGCTTGGTGATAGATGTTTAAGAGAAACATAGTGAGATAGAGGGTAGAGAGGGTGTTTGGTGCATTCTCTAGTACCCTTTCTAACAGTAATGGGAAGGTCAAGGCTACTGTTAGGTCAATGGATGATTCAATAGTTGTAATGATGGGTTAGAACTTACCATGATCCAAGTATCGTGGTTAGAGATTTGTGGTTAAGGTTCTTGGATTTGTATCGCGAGCAGCCTTTCTCCTGAATATACTTGAGGAATATTGGAGTATCACAAGAAACATTGGATGGAAAGGAAGATGGAGTGACTCACTAGATGGAATAGGAATAGAAGGTGATTCGATACGGACTTGAGTAGAAGGAAGATCAAGAGCGTTAATGGGTTCAAATGATTAAGAAGTGTTATCTTCCCACACCGAAATCTCCCACTGAGGATAGGACTTAGAGAAGAACGGGTATGTTTAAAGAAAGTAACATCAATTAAATGTTAAATATATATAAATATTTTGAATGAAACTGATGAATATTTGATGACTTTGATTTAATACAGATATAAATTTGATATCTTAAAGTGGTATGAAGGCCTAAAGCTTTCCTTGCCCTTCTGACGGACGTAAAAGAAATTTTTAGCCAGTCTAGTACAAATTGCCGGAGTAGACGTCAGTTGTCAAGCGCAACATATTAGATGAATCGATGATCAACTTCTCCCTGACTCATGGAAGCCAAGCATTACGGACGATTGACCAGCGGAGAAAAGAATCCAAGGAATGCAACTTTCGATGACGGTTGAAGATTTTGATACCCAAGGAACAAATACGACAGAATGGTGAAATGGAAGTGTGCTCACTTCCAAATGTAACAAGGATAAAAATGTAAAAGAACTATGTGAGCTTTAATTCCCTATCCCTAAAGGGATACATAGACAACTTAAATAAGTGGATATCCCCTTTTTATATTTTTTAAATTTATAATTTTTTAAATAAAAATAATAATAATCTTGAACCCTAGCAAACCGTGAACCGAACCGTGAACGTGAGCCTATGCAAGCAGTGAACCGTAACTGCCTTAGAAGGTTAAGGGTCGACCTGCCTGGAACCGTCGAACCGGCGGTTCCGAACCGTCGAACCGTCGGTTCCGAACCGTGGTCAGGTCTACCTTGAATGAAGTTTCTTATAAACCCTTCTTAGATATAATTCTAACCTTATATGAACCATAACCATATCATCTTCCTCAAATTCAAAAAACTTTCTTCCTTTCATATCAGCATGCGTCTTATATCTTTCATTACTTATTTTGTCATCTCACATCATCATATATTTCTTGCACGTTGTTGCTAAAAGTGTGAGTTTCAGCACTCGTTCTTGCGTCCAATGGTAAAGGAACCAAATCAATTGACTTTCTAAGAAGTATACCCAAACTCCTATTGACAACCTCTATCTTATGTTTGAGAATGGAAAAAGAAAAAACCTTCAACTTTATATTCATCAATTTCCATAAAGTTTGTCAGAAGTAACTTGCAGACTTCACATCTTGATCATAAACAATTGTTAATGGGTAGTCTTGGCGCAATGGTAAAGTTGTTGATTTGTGACCAAAAGGTCACAGATTCGAATCCTAGAAACAGCCTCTTGCAAAAAGCAGGGTAAGGCTGGTACAATGGATCCTTCCCCGGAACCCCACATAGCGGGAACTTCGTACACCAGGCTACCCTTTTTATCCACCACCACAAATATAGAGTAATGTCCTCTGATAGTTTTAGGCAAACTAAGCACGAAATCCATGCTTAGATCTACCAAGGTTTGTGTGGCACAAGTAGTGGCATATATAGACCTCTATTTTTCCTTCTTCCTCTAGATAAGTGACATGTGACACCAAAAAACAATGTTGGTCACATCTTTCTTAAGGCAAGGCCAATAGAAATGGTCTTCAACCATTGAGTCTTATCCCTACCAAAATGACTTGTTGCCCCTCCATCTTGTAACTCTCATATCATTTGTTCATGAAGAAAGGTATTCGGCAAAGAAAATCCTTAAAGAGAATCATTATGCAATGAAAAATTTAGGAGTTTCCCATGATGCCCAACAAACAAAAAACAAGATATAAATGAGAAAAACATATAGAATATTCATTAGAATCCTGAGATATATGACCAATATATATGACATATCAAAATCCCATTCAAATCTTGATAAATATATATAAAAATAATATTTGAAATATTTATCTAATGTTCTCCCACTTGGTTGATATATCACAATAAGAAATGTATTATATGAATCGTGGAAACAAGTCTTCTAAAGTGAGTATTATCTTTCTTGTATTACTCTATATCGTGTTTCTTAAACAATATTCTTAATGAATGAACCATATGTTCATCCAAACTCCAACTTCAGTGATATTTTCTTGAAAAAAAAAAAGAATGTGTACACGAACAAAACAAAAATGAGAAAGTTTCTTAACATGGAGTTTCCAAAAGAGCATCCAAGTCCCATTTTTTCTACATGATGTTTAAACTTTAATGATGGTTATGCCCTTTGTTGAAGGATCAGCTATCATCCATGGTTTAAAATCCAAACCGTGTTGAGATTTGGACCGGAATGATACAATTTAGGGTTTAGGGTGTCAACATGTTTCAATATTTTTTAAATATAAAATATATTAACTAAAAATAAAAAATTAATCTAAATATTTAAAAATAAAAGTTATAAAGAATAAAAAATATTTAAATATATATATATATATATATATATATATATATTAAATTAATGGGATTAGGCTTTAAGTAAGTCTATTTAAATTATCTTAATCATAGCTGGAAATTTATTAAAATTATTAACGTTTATTATTAAAGCCTAATTTAAAACTTGTTGTTCCTTGTTTTGCGATGACCACGAGCACGCCAGCCAGCGTGACGCTTCCGGACTCCTCGTCGGGCCCGGGCGATAGGACACGTCACCAGGCTTGCGCGTCGCGACAGAACACATGGTCAGGGTCGGGTTCGAACGCGTCACCAAGCTCGCACAACGCCTTCGGGTGCTAGCATTGTATTGGTCCGTGGGCAGAATAAGATGTTTCTCCCGTATCGAGAAAAACGAGATGTTTCGCCTATATTAGGTGAAACGACTCGAAATTTTAATCTATGCTATCATCAATTTAGTGCTAATTTATTCAATAACCACTACTTTTCCTTTGAAATGTTCTTTTATTGTAAAATATTTAAACTAAATGTGTTTGCAATTACTTCCACTTTATCATTCTTAGCCATAAAAAATACTACTGAATTATCACAAAATGTCCTCAATGGCTTAAGGTAGAGTCTACAACTCTAAGACAAGAAATGTCACTCCTTAACCATACACCATGTGAGGTAACCTCAAAATAAGCCACAAACTCAACATATACAGTGAATGTAACACTCTACTACATACTTTTCCAAGATACAACTCCAGGTAACAACATATATATCTAGATGTTGACTTCAAAGAATCAACATAGCTAGCAAAGCTTATAATGGAGTAGTCTACTACTTCTAAATATTCAGTTCGTCTATACATAAACATGTACTTTTTGGTAAGATTCAAAATCTCGAACTATGTCGAAGTTTCAATCTTTGACTGGAATGATTGTTTTGATATGGTGTCGATATTTCAATATATGGTGTCAGTAATTGATTGGAGTTGAAGAAGGAAGGAGATGAAGCATAGAGTTTGTGCAAGTAGGTTTTAAATCTTGTACCATATCGGACGAAATGGTGGAAACGTATCATTTTAATAAATTACCGAAACACTATACTACAAATCACATCCTTTGCTTCATCTCCTTCCTCCATCAACCTCCAAATTATTACCGACACCATACATTGTAATGTTGGCACAATATTAGAATAGTTTTTTTCCTATCAAAGACTGAAACTATGGCACAACTAGATATTTTAAACATTGGTGCCGAATTGTATCTAGTTCGGTGATTTAGCAAAATGATACATTTAGACTGTTACACTCGGCATGGTACGAGATTTCAAAACATAGTTTTTGGAGCCTTAAAGGTACCTTATTACTTTCATTATAGCTCTCCAATGGTGTTTCTTGAGATTACTCTGATATCGTCCTAACATTCTATTTACAAATGCAATGTCTCGTATTGTGCAGACTTGCACACACATTGATTTCCAATAGTTGAAGCATATGGACCATTCTTCATTTCTTCCCTCTCAAAGTCATTCTTTGGACAGTGACTTAAATTGATTCTATTAGCTTTTATGATAGGAACTACACTTGGGACAAAATCCTTCATTCTAAATCTCTTCAAAATATTATGGCAAAAAATTAAAAGTATATTCTTTTCTATCTATCTCATCAAAAGGGTCCTCCCGTTTTAAAAATTATTAAAAGAGCATCCCACATATAATTTTCTATCCAAACCACTCCTCTGTGTTCCACTCGTCTTGGTGCTACTTTTTACAAAGCACCACACCACCTTAGAGCTACTTTGTATAAAGCAACACCAACTTAGAGTTGCTCAAACCAACTCCAAGGTGGTGTTATTTTGACCAAAATTGGATCAAAACAGCTCCAAGTTGGAACTGCTATGTATAAAGTAGGTGGTGCTATTTTTCCTATAATTGAGTCAAAACAGCTCTAAGATGTAACTCTTTTGTATAAAGTAGGTGGTGCTATTTTGACCAAAATTGAATCAAAATGGCTCTAAGACGGAACTACCTTAGACTAGTTTTGAAGATGGAGTTGCTTTGGCTCCAAGGTCGAGTTGCTTTGGTTTAGTCAAAACAACTCTAAGGTTATAACTGCTTTGGACCAAGTAGATCCAAGGTGGAGCAGCTTCAGTCGACTACAAGGTGGTACAGTTTTGGTCAAAATAGTTCCAAGGTGGAGCACATAGGTATTTTAGGTAGAAATTTATAGGTAGTGCACTGTTTCGATATTTTCTAAAAGTGGGGTACTCTTTTGATGATAATGATAATAAGAGGTGCATTTTTTTTTCTATCAAACTTTATAATATAAGTTACTTGACATAGTCTTATGATACCTCGATGTTTGACTTTATGAATTTTAATACCAATAACATAAGATGCATTACTCATATCTTTCATATCAAAGTTTTTAGAGAGTAATTGTTTCGCCTCATATAGTGTACTCTTATGATTGGTGCAAGTAAAAATGTCACTTATATATAAGATAAGAAAACAAATTTTACTCTAACTAACAACCATATACATCGATCATAATATTTTCAACAAAATTTAATGAAGAGATAACATTATGGAACTTTAGATATCACCTGACAAACCAAATGCCCACCATTACTACAAAAGAACCTTTGGTTAATTTCATGTAAATCTCATCTTCTAGTACTGCCCTAAGAAAGGTTGTTTTAACATTCATTTGTTGCTACTCCAAATCAAACAGTACAACTAATGCCATGATGATACTAACAGAATCTTTCTTAGATACAGGAGAACTAATTCCTTGTAGTGGATTCTTTCCTTATGAGTGAAACCTTTAGAACAAATCTTATATCTTTTTGTGTTACCTTGTGAATCTTTCTTAACTTTAATACCTATTTGGATCCAAAGGCTTTTACATCATGAGGCGACTCTACAAGATCCCAACCTTCGTTTGATGTCATAGAATTCATCTCATCTATCATAGTATAATACTAATGTTTTGATTCTTTGAAACTCATATCTTGTAAAACCGCTTGAGAATCACTTTCAGCTCCAATAACGTAGTCCGACTCTTGGTGGCCAAAGGTCATACGCGGACCTCAAGCGCCCCACACGACTGGTCCCACAGTCGTTTGTAGAGAGGTAAATCACAGATGACTTTTTTTTTATCTTTTGAAACATTGCATGGGGGAGAGCAGGAACCTAGCAAGCATTTTGTTGCTAGGAATTGACCTCTGGACCTCTTGATGGCAACATCCCATGCAATGACCATCTACCCTACGTGGGGACTAACATAGTTCGACTCTTGTAGATACACTATGTAGTCACTGAGAGTAGATCTTCTTAATGTTGTCTAACCATTTTCTAGGGTGTCATGTTGTTCAACTAGTTGTTCAAGAATTTCTTGAACACTTTGATTTATGGGGTTGTCTTCAGCATTTTGTGGATATTCAGCGATTTTCTAGCACTTATTTGGACTTATGGGGTGATATGAATGACAAAATCTATCTCTTGTTAGCTTAAGCTCAAATACCAAATATGATGTAGCACAAGAGCGATTGAGTGTTGGAAGGTTTGTAGAGTAGCAATCTAAAGAGAGACTAAGAATCTGAAATTAGATGGTAAAGTGTAGAAAGATTTATAAATTTAGGTATTACACTAAGGACCATAGAGAGATTGCATCAGGACAAACTAAGAAAATTCTTAAAAATTCACTTTATATTCCATGTTCTAGCATATAATATATATTTATACTCAGATAGATTTTTTCAAACACAAAAAAACTCATAAGGACAAACATAGGAAAATAAAGTATCCATAAAGTCTCGCATAGAAAATATGAAGATTCGTAAAAATTTTTAGTTGACGCTTCAATTTTCCAAGTATTAGAAATTGAAAAACATAGGAATTGCTGGGAATTACTGCACTTTATAGTTTGACTCTTCCAAACTTTAACTTTCAAGCCTTAGAATATTGAACTTTATATCATTTTTCAAATAGGCTCACCATTTTTTAAAGTATGCCAAATTAAAAATTGGACTTTAGAATCTTTATTTACTTCTATAGGAGATCGCTTCGTGCCTCCATCACTCATTCATACTCTTGAAAATATTGGTCAAATATAAACGGTCTGCAATCCTACTTTATTAATTAGCAGTAAAAGTATAACTTACTGGATAGTTTCTGGCAAAGAAAAACATGTTTTCCACAGATATGAAACCGCCACCCCTACATCAACAAAAACAAAATCAAAAATAAAAGATAGGTTCAGAACCATACAAATACAAAGGAATTGATTGTAGCCTAGCAAAATTCCTTTAGAGAACAAAAGTGTTAATACCTAAAATCGGTGGAAGGATCTTTTCCTTGCCATCCCATATCCTTCCACTGTTCAGATATTAAACCAAGGAGTTCAACACCAGGATAAGCAGCACACCATAGGGCTCTCAATGCTTCCTAAAAAAAAATCAGTGACTGAGATAGAATACTATCAGGAAATTCTACAAATATATCAATGCATTTAGGTTCAACTAAGAGAAATTATAACTATTAATTGCAATTCTATTAAGACTAAAGCACAAACTTACAAAGTAAATGATTAGCACTTTATTTTTTTTTTTCCCAAAGAAGTACAATGACTGTGCCAAAAATAATCAGCTCAAAAAAAACCACTGAAGTATATCCAAAGTAGCAGATCTTATATTTCGAACATTCTAGATCATTAAGAATCACTTCAATTACTTATGAGGAAAAAAAGTGAGCATAGTAACACCGAATTCTAATTGAGATACAAACAAAGTGAAACAATGTCTTTCTAAGTTAAATACCTGATGCTCTTTCCTCGTACTATCATAAACAACAGCAATCCGTCTTTGTAGCCTATGCAAACATTCCTCCTGCATGTGTGAATAATCATTAGTTCATGGCCTTCATTCATCTTTTGAATTTCAGAAAGCAAGATCTTATACTATTAAGAGATGTTATTGATGCAATACTTGTCTACAGAATAAGGATAGGAAACCAACACCATGGTGTGGAAGAGGATGAAAGTTTATCACAAAAGAAAATTAGCATCACACAGTATTTTCAAGCATACCAAAATAATGAAAAAAAAAAAACTAACATTTCCAAGATATCTCAATTCCAAAAGCAGAGTCGATAAAAAGCATATCTACAACACGTTTTTGTATGCAATATATCTCAATTTCAAAAGCAGAGTCTAAAAGAATACATAACCTAAACTCATTTACAGGAATTATCACCACCATCCTTGTCATCCATGCTATTATTTAAGGGTGTCAATTCAGGTGGATCTGGTCGGGTTGGGTGGGGTTAATTTTTTTTTAATCCAACCCGAACTCGATCAGAATCCGGATTCATCCCGAAACCCCTAAACCTGAACTCGACCAACCTGAACCCGACCCGGATAACCCGAAAATCCGATTCAAAATAACTTTTTTTTTTGGCTATTTTCCATATAATTTTTCACTTTTATCTCAATACTCCATCATTATCATACTAACATTGATATTAATATACATAAAAACATCTTAATTTTCAAAATAAAATTCGATTTAACCCCAAAAAATTCACTAAACCCTGGGTCAACCCAAACCTGACCTGATCCAACTCGAAAATTTTTAACCCGAAAATCCTCCAACCCGAATCCGAAAATATCCAATCCGAACTTGATTTTTTTTTTGTTGACTCGGGTTAGGTCGTCGGGTCGGGTTCATTTTTGACACCTCTACTATCGTTTGCACAAAATTGTGAGGGATACATTTGTTATGTATTCAAGATAACCAACAATATGTTCTTCTAGCGTCTATTCTATCAGCATAACCATCTAAGGCATTTAACTGAGGGATGTTACTTCAAAAAGCTAATAAGACAACAATTGATGTAACTAAGAGAATACCTGAGAAGAAGTAAGATCGATTATTAAGTGAGCCTCTGCTTTTATTCCTTGGGCACAAACACATGAAATACCTCTTCCAATCCATGCAGTTGATCCTGTGACAGGTTCCACAAACAGCTAATAAACAGAAAGAACACTAGCACAAGAAGAGAGACAAAAGTTTGTGCACATATTTAGGCAATGCTAGAGAACAAAGTTCATAGTATCATCAAAATTACATTCAGAAAAAGAACAAAAACAAGAAGAGAGACTCAAGCCTATGCACATTTAAGCAATACCAGAGAACAAAATTCATAGCATCATCAAAGTTTATAGTATAATACTGTGCAAGGTTTCTATCCCATAATGGAGCAAAACAATTTTAATATGTAACATGTTGTCACTCGACAGACTTCCACACATGCTAATGTATGCCAAGATAAATTCTCAAGAATTTTTCTCATTTATGTCCCCTCTCTTCCAGGTCCAACACAAGGGAAATGAAACTGTAATGGAATACGTAACAAAGCAACTTTACTTCCTACTGCTACCAACTCATCATCTCCCCAAGTTAAGTTGGTACATGCTATTGCACCAGGAGTTGTTATGCCAGGTGCTAAAGCATGGGTGTTTTGTACCCATTAAGCAAGGATGGGTTGTAATTGTATAGTGGTATCTAAAACATATTTTGGGGATGCCCTAAAGCACTCACGATATCATTATGAATATAAAAGCAAAACAGTGATAACCTAAAAATTTACATACCCAATTAAGATGTGATATGATTGCATCGTAGTGTCTAAGGTTACGATCTAATAGATCGTTGTATCGAGTAATTGGATCATAGTTTCTTACCATAAAAATTATTGCTTGTACACTAGCACCAACTATAAGAAACCTACAGACCCACATGTGATGGGTGAAGAACGAAAGTTGTGTTCCATAGTCAATAGCTAGGTATGGATAAGGAGGCATGGGATATATGGTGAGCTATGACAATGGTTAAAGAACCTAACATAGCAAGGTTTAGATAATTGAGCTTGCCATGACATCGTTAGGATTTTATAGAGTCCCTTATGTCCTGCTCTGTAAATGGATCTTTATGAGCCTCTAAAATGTCTTTAAGGTCATTACCAATGCCCCAGTTAGTTCTATACATATGACCTGCGATCAAAAAAAGAAAAGCAATAACTAAATGATAATGTGCAATATCAGTCAGCCATAGATCACTTGTTATTTCGTCTAATCCTCCATGAGAAATCAAAAATTCTACATATTTTGACCAATTCAAGGTGAAAATGGGGTTGCTCCCTCAAAAAAATCTAGGATAAAGTTGAGCCAAAAAATTCTATGGAAAGAATTGATATCTCCAATTATATTACATTCAGAATGGGAATACCCATTATATACAAAATTACAATAGAAGAGATAATAGAAAACTAATTATTCTGTATATAGAAAATTAATATCTTTCTAATTACATCCCTTGATTTACTACTTTGTGCTCATAGCTATTAGTGTTCATAGTTGTTCAAATTGTGATAGCTGTTTAACACAGCTGCTTATTCTGTACACGCTATGAAAGTTGTTCCCAGCTTGACTATAAGATCATGAAATCTAGAACTGTTCATTCCCTTTGTTAGCACATCAACCAATTGTAATTCTGAAAGAACATATGACATACACACTAATCCTTTCTCTAATTTTTCCTTGATGAAATGTCTATCAATTTCAATATGCTTAGTCCGATCATATTGAATAGGATTATAAGCAATATTGATAGTTGACTTATTGTCACAATAAAATTTTATGGGGCATTTCCATTTGATTTTCAAATCATCCAGAATAATCTTCAACCAGAGTAGTTCACATAATACTTGAGCAATAGCCCTAAATTCTGATTGCAGATGATCTTGTCACCACACTTTGCTTCTTACTCCTCCATGTCACCAGATTACCACCAAGGAAAGTACAATATCCTGTAGTTGATCTTCTATCCACTTGAGAATATGCATAGTCTGCATCTGTGTAAGCTTCTAAAGCTAGTGCCTCATTTTTCTTGAACAAAATTTCCTTTCCCGGAGTATCTTTCAAGTAATGTAAAACTCGGTAAGTAGCTTGAAGGTGAGATTCTCTTGGATCATGCATGAATTGGCTTATTACACTCACAGCATATGCTATGTCTAGACGAGTGTAAGCAAGGTATATAAGCCTACCAACCAAACTCTGATACATCCTTTTGTCCACAGTTGGTTCCTCCTTAGCTTTTGCTATCTAGTGATTTGGATCCATTAGACTAGAAATCGGCTTACAGCCAATCTTCCCTATTTCAGCTAATAAATCAGTTACATACTTCTGCTAAGAAATAAAAATTCCTTCGATAGAGTACACTACCTCAATACTAAGTACTTCAATTTGCTCAGTTCCTTTATTTCAAACTCCTCTATCAATTTCTACTTTAGATCATGTTTTTCATTTTCATCATTTCCAGTTACAATGATATCTTCCACATAGGCTAGAAGAGGCATCCCCTTCCCTATAGTTGAGTGCTTAACAAAGAGAGTATGGTCCCCTTTGCTTTGGTTATATCCAGACTTTTTTATGACTTTTAAAAATCTTCCAAACAATGCCTTAGGAGATTGTTTTAGACCATAAAGAGCCTTCCTCAATTTACATACTCTGTTACCAGTATTCTCTGCAAATCCTGATGGGAGGTTCATATAAATTTCTTCATCTTAATGTCCATGAAGAAATGCATTCTTCACATCATTCTGTAGGAGTTGTCCGTTGAAGTGTGCAGCCAAAGATGGTAGAACTCTAACCGTATTCATTTTTGCAACTAGAGTAAAGGTCTCATGACAATCTACCTCATAAGTCTCTGAGTATAATCTTTTGCCACCAACCTAACTTTATATCTTTCAAGAGATCCATCTGCTTTGTATTTTAGTGTAAAAATCCACTTACAATCAACAATGTTCTTCCCCTTTAGCTTCTCAACAACCTCTCATGTCTTATTCTTTTTTAATGCATTCATTTCCTCCCTTATGACATCCCTCCATTCCCTTTTTGACAATGCCACAAAAATAGTATTGGAAATAGTCATGGTATTTAGACTCACAATGAATCTTGTGGCTTGGTGATAGATGTTTAAGAGAAACATAGTGAGATAGAGGGTAGAGAGGGTGTTTGGTGCATTCTCTAGTACCCTTTCTAACGGTAATGGGAAGGTCAAGGCTACCTGTTAGGTCAATGGATGATTCAATAAGTTGTAATGATGGGTTAGAACTTACCATGATCCCAATATCAGGGTTAGAGATTTGTGGTTAAGGTTCTTGGATTTGTATCGCTTCTGAAGCAGCCTTTCTCCTTGAATAAACTTGAGGAATATTGGAGTATCACAAGAAACATTGGATGGAAAGGAAGATGGAGGTGACTCACTAGATGGAATAGGAATAGAAGGTGATTCGGTACGGACTTGAGTAGAAGGAAGATCAAGAGCGTTAATGGGTTCAAATGATTAAGAAGTGTTATCTTCTGTCACTGAAATCTCCCCCTGAGGATAGGACTTAGAGAAGAACGGGGTATGTTTAAAGAAGGTAACATCAGCCGAGATGTAAAACTTTTGAGATGAAGGGTGGTAATACTTGTACCCTTTTTGAGTGGATGAGTATCCAAGGAAGACACATTTGATGACACGAGGGTCTAGTTTACCTCGTAGTGGACCATGGATATGGCACCCAAAAATCCTAGGAGTAAGTCCATTTATGGTTTCGAAATGAGGATAAAAATCGTCAAGGAGTTGCATAGGACTCATGTTATCTAAGACACGTGAGGGAAGTGTGTTTATCATGTATGTGACAATAAGGATAGCCTCTCCCTAATAGGATTTAGGGGCATTGTTATAAAAGGAATGACATGAGTAGTGTTGAGTAAATGTCTATTTTTCCTTTCTGCTATTTCATTATGTTAGGGTGTATGAACACAAGACGAATCATGAATAATCCCTTGAGATTGGAAGTAGAAGGACAAGCTTTGGTTGAAGTAATCTCTAGCGTTATCGGTCCTAATGCTTTTGATTTTCACTCTAAATTAATTTTGAATCATTGAGTGGAAATTAGGAATAATAAGGTTGACATCAAATTTTTGTTTGAGGAGAAACAACTATGTAATCATCAATTAAGGAGGCAAACCATCAAGTTCCAGAAACATTGGGAATATTAAAAGGATCTCATATGTCACTATGAATTAAATGAAAGGGAGTAGAACTTCTTTTATTGTTAATAGGAAAGGGTGGACGAGAATATTTTGGCAATTCACAAACATCACACTCAATCCAGAAACATCCAATCCTTGAAAAAATGAGGAAATATGACCTTTAAAACTCTAAAAGATAGATGACTAAGATGTTTATGATACAACCAAATGTTATCTTTATTAGAAGAACTATGAAAGGACAAAGACAAATTATTCTTCTTAGTGGATTCAAGATAGTAAATGTCAATATGTTCCTTAGCAAGTCCAATCCTCCTTCCCGAGTCCTTATCTTGGAAAACACAATAAGAAGGGGGGAAATGGCATGACAATGAAGTTTAGTAGTTAATTTTTTAACAGAAACAAGGTTGGTAGAGAATTTTGGTATATGGAAGACATTTTTAAGGATAAGGTTAGGGGTAAGGTGAACATTTCCAAAACCAGCACTAGTAGTAAAAGATCCTTTGACTACTACAATTTTTCTATTACTTGGATTGGGGTTACAAGTGTGAAAGTTTTGAGAATTGAGAGTCATGCGGTATGTGGCACCTAAGTCTATGATCCATGAGTTATCAAAAAAACTATTTGAGGTATTCATACAAAAAGGGAGTGAGGAGATACATGAGAGAGACAAAGAGCATATGCCAAACAGTTTATCAAGAGAACTCAACAATCCACGAAGTTTCTCAATTTCTATATTGTTGTATCTTCCTAGGAAATGCAAAATGCATAATCAGCCATGATGAAGAAATGCAAAAGCAAAGAATTAGCAATGAAGGCTTAATGCTCTGATACTATGTGGAAAGAATTGATGTCTCAAATTGTATTATATTTAGAATGGGAATACCCATTATATACAAAATTACAATAGAAGAGAGAATAGGAAATTAATAGCGAATAGAAAACTAATTATTATGTACATAAGAAATTAATATCTTTTTAATTACATCCCTTGATTTCCTACTTTGTGCTCACAGCTATTACTGTTCATAGTTGTTCAAACTGTCACAGCTGTTCGACACAATTGTTTATTCTAAACAAGTTCGATTCTGATTTAAGATATATCCATGAGAAAGTGGTATTTATCTAGGATCAACTCCAAAGTTGAGAAATTGGTTAATCGGTAAAGATATATGGATTTAGTGGGTCGTCGAAGAAAGAGACCCAAATCCTAATAACCCCTCAAGGTGGTGATTCAATTGGATTCCACATCTTGGAACCAAGCCAATTTTGGGGCGGCTTTATGATAATGGAACCAATGGGCAAAAAGCATTAACGATGCAAAGACCAATGCCCCAATTGTGGTATAATAAAGTTGTAATTCACTAGTTATTCTAGATGCTCGCCAAATCTAAAAAAAACGGAGGTTATTTATATTCCTCGGAAACCCCATCTACATCCTACTTCTTCCAAGCGCAGGATATCCCAAGGGGTTGTGGGTTTTTTCTACCAATTGGGGCTCTCCCCTCATCACCCTCCATGGAGATGGCCTACAAGGTTCATAAATACTCTTACTATAGGACTCTTACCTAGCCAACACTTAGATTCGGCTCTACCCAAACTTTTTTGGTTCACCCCAAGTTTATTTACAAAATAGAACTATAACAATTGGAGAGCCAACTCAATCAAAACTTTGATGTACAAACTAGTGCAAATACTCAACCATGCTTCAACATGTAGTGAAGCATGCCAAGATGAGTTCAAATTCACTTTATTACTTTAATCCTTTCCACTGTAACAATTAGATATCCAATCACATTAATATTTATTGCATCATACTGTGTCAACACTCAACACAATGAAGTTCTAATCTACCTTTAGATAGTTTGTTACTGAATGAATCAAAATTTTATAGAAAAATAAATAAAAGTTAACCAAAATCTAACAAATTAAAAGTTTAAGATCGATGCATTGTGGATGTTTTTGTCATGAATCATCATCAACACCATTTATAATAGATTCTATTAAATAGAATTGTACTATAGTATTTTACATTTTGTAGAATGCCAAAATAAATCTTTTAACATATTTCGCTCTCTAAACATTAGCATTCATGATTTGAAAATTCAATAATATTTATACAAACCCTTGATTTGACAATTTTATAGTGTGGTACTCCTTGGCATAAACAATAAAGGAGAGATTAGTCGTGGTTACCAATATTGAATTTTGATGATTTACTAGAATAGTAAATTTTGATCATACCACTTGACATGACATGAAATTTCAAACCATGACCACAAGTAACAAGAGAATAACAATTTATTAGATGAAAAATCATTAGAAAAAAGAAAGCAAATCTTGAAAAATGGAAGCATGAACTTGCATATAAAAATGCTTAGCTTCATACCACATTCCAAAGTTAAAACATCAAATAAATGTGCTCAAGAAATTTACCAAGTTCATGAATACAAACATAAAATGAGTATGCGATGAAAATAAAGGACTAATTAATTAATCTATTGCCATGTTTAATGTTTTTCATATCTAGCATAATGTATTCTTTTTTGCTTCAAATATAACACATTAATTTTCTATTTCTAACAGATAAAATGTTGAGGTGATGTTTAACATGCCATTATGCCATGTCATTAAATAGATTGTGTGGGTATCAAAAAATCATATCTAAAAGTTTAAAAATGAATTTTTTTTTTTTTTGGTAATCACGTCTAGAGCACCCCGAATCTAGAATGAGTTCATGTTTCCATTATCAACTCTAGCATGCAAGCAATCAACTTGTTGACATGAAATAATGACACATCAACACCATATTATTATTTTAATAGTAGTGAGATGAAACTTAATGTGTGATATATTGGGAAAAAGAATATATGGTAGATTCATTCATTGAACCCTTAAAATCTCTTTCCCTTCAACATCCCTCTAATGATACAGCCTTCCCCACCTCGATTGCCAAGCCTTCTCATTTGTGCTCACCACTTGTAGACCAAGCGTTGCTACTCGAATGTCTCTCGCACCCATTGCCTCTTTAATCCCCTCTTGCTTATGGACTGCAAGGAGTAATAGCTTCGATCTCCATTCCTTATTCATCAGGTAGTTGTCACACATTGATTGTCACTTGTTGCTCAGTCGGCCACCACAATCTTTACTATCTCTCATAGTCTCATCCACAACAAATTCTACCTCCCCTTTTACCCTCTTTCTTCCATTATGTTGTAGTGAGGAGCAACACTCCCCCCCCAAAAAATCCCTCTCCCTTTCTAGGGCTGTAAACGAGCCGAACCGAGCCAAGCTTTGGGGTGTTCAAGCTTGTTTGATAAGATAATCGAGTCGAGCCAAGCCGAGCTTAAAAAGAACCAAGCTTTTGAAATAAGTGTTCAAGCTTGGCTTGGTTTATTTTTTATGAGCTTGAGCTTGTTTGAAGCTTGGCTTGAGCTTGGTTCATTTAGATGTTATCAAGCTCTCAATTCAAGCTTGGCTTGAGCTTGGTTCGTTTAGATGTTATCAAGCTCTCAATTCAAGCTTATTTGATTGTTTGAAACTTTTAATTATTTGATTGATTATTAAAATTGATAATTTAAATTTATTTATTTATTTTATTTTATTTTATTATTTGGCATATTGAAAAGAGTTTTATTAATAAATATGATTTGTGAACATTGTTTACGAACGTTAACGAGCTGAACACTTATATGTACAAGCTTGTTTCTTTAGCTTAACGAGCTATTCAAGCTTGTTTGTTTAATTAAACTTATGTATATTGAACGAACATAAACAAGCTCTTACCAAGCCGAACACCAAGCTTGTTCACGAACGCTTGGTTCATTTACAACCCTATCCCTTTCTATGTCCATCATGCAACAAACCTATAGTCCATCTCCTCTCCCTCATGCAAGCAAAAGATCCCTCAAACCTTCTTCATTCCTTGTGTTGCAATATCCATAATGTGAGCTCATAACTTTATTGCACTTTTTGTGTTTCCATGTGATTTATCATAGTAAAATTGGTACTTCTTCATTGTTCTTCATTTCTAGTGGCCCTACATTGAGTGACGATCACCCATGAAAGTGAAAAGTTTCTTTCTGCCAAGAATAGTCTTTTCAACTCTATTCAATTAGCTGCAGTTTATTGATAGATTCAACTTCTCTTTGCATGGAAATGGGTGGGGTCATACAAGAAGGTCATCAATGGTAAAGAGTATTGGTTTGCATGTTATGTATGGCAGCCTAGAGGGAAAGTCGATGAGTATAAACTATATCAGGGAGTGGAGAAAACTATTACAAGGTGTATCCTTACTTTTGGTTCATTTAGGTTGTTGAGTTGAAAATACTCAATGAATGAGGGTAATTTAGCATGGTTGATGGTGAGGTTAGTCTCAAAGGCATGTTGATGACTCCTTTGTTTGCCTTGCTTATATCGTCTTGTTAGTGAATCTCCTTTGTTTATACTTTATACACCACACTATTTGTTATACATACAGATACCTATGCATAATATATATGTTCTTTTATATGGTGATCAAGGCTTCAAATTTTTAGTCATGTCGGAGTTTCAATGGCTAACTAGAATATGTTTTCAGTACTATATCGTACATGTTGGTACACTTTTGATACTTATTTAATTAACTTATTGATAATAATGTGATTATTTTACTTAGTATAAGTTGTATCTTTTAATTATTTTCTATTGAAACTAAGTATTTACTTAATAATTAATCAGATTGCTAATATTTTATTATTTTGTTTGTACTTGTTGATTAATTTGATCAACTCAATCTTTAAAGTAAAAAAAATATCAACAATCAATGAAGTTGTAATTTTCAACTTTAGTCATATCTAATCTATATTATTTTATAATTATTTATATTTATAACTTATTTAACTTTTGCATGTAAAACCCAGAAAGAGTAATGAGAAAATGAGACATTACATGGTCCTTTATAAACTAGGGCATCATTAGCTTTCGAATTTTGTAACATTGCAGCAATTTCAAATTTAAAGCTTAGGGCATCATTAGCTTTCAAATTCTATAGCATTGTAGCAATTTCAACTTTAAAGACAACAATACAATAGTGTTTGCATGTTTTGAAATCTCATATCGTGCCAGGCAAAACGATCGAAACGTATCATTTCAATAAATCATTGGAACTCAATACCATTCAACAAGTCGTGTCATAGTTTCATCCTTTGATCGAAAAGATATTGTTCTAGTATCGTGTCAACACTTTGATGCATGGTGACGGTGAAGAAGGAAAGAGATAAAGTAAAGGAAAAAGGCATTGCTAAGTAGTATTGAGTTTCGGTAATTTACCGGATTGATATATTTTGACCATTTCACGCGACATTGTACAAGATCTAAAGGCATGTTCGACGCAAACAATGTCTCCTATATATGCTTACTCTCCTTCCTTCTTCAACTTTAATCCATTACCATCACCATGCATCAAAACATTGTCACAATATCGTTCCGATCAAAGACCAAAAATTCGGCATAGCTTGAGATTTTGAACCTTGAGTGTTTGCAATTTGTTCATAAGCATTTAGTAAGAAATGTAAGCATATATTTCTTGTATTGATTTGATAAAACCTAAATAAAACATAGATCTAGTAAAATATTCAATAATAACAACCAAGTCTTATTCCACTAGGTTGGGTCTGCTATATGGATCCTTCTACGTCATTGGACTATATCCCTTGCTATATTATCATCTATATTTGAATAAATTTTATCTTATTTTATTATTATTAACCAATTTTTTTTGTGGTCTTCCTCTTTTATGTTTGATGTGTATATTTGTCATAGTTTCACATCGCCTAACTAGAGCATTTATTAGTCATCTAAGTACACGTTTATACCATCTTAAATGTATCTCTTGAAGTTTTCTCTCAATAGATGCAATCTGACTTTCTCTCTTATATTCTCATTTATTATCTTGTCCATCCTCGTATGTTTACAATTCACCTTAACATCCACATCTCTACAACTCTATATTCTACTCATGTACTCGAGTTCCCAACATTTTAACTTATTTTGTTGTGTTCATGGAACTATAATTATTCAAATAGATGAAAATAGAAAGATATAAGATATCTTAAATTTTACAATGTAAAATATTATATTTTTGGCTAAAATTATATTTTAAATTTTATAATTAATTTTATTTAATTGTATAGGTATAAAATTTCTAAGAAATGAAAAAAAAATGAAATTCGACTATTATTCAACCCCATTAAATTTGGGAACTTTGGATTCAAGAATTTTTTTTGATAAAATTAAATTTGGATTTGAAAATTTTTTAGACTTTCAAATTTAATAGATAGAGCTTTTTTTAAAAATAATAATAATATTTAATGAACATTTATTGTACTTATTATATATCTTGAATGATACTCCATTAAAAATAAAATTAAAAAATTTATTTTTTTAACTTAATCAAATATATTTATATAATCAAAACGTTATCATACTCCAGTTAAATCTTAGTTTTCTCATCACTAGCTAGACAATCATCTGATATCATAAGAGTCAGAACACACACAAAAAAAAATCTTTGCCAATGTCATGTACCAAAGTTTATCTTATTTAGATTTCTTACATTTTAAACTAATCTTTTTTAAAAAAAAATTAGATACTAATAAACTAAGTTGATATAATATTTTAAGTTTTGGGTTCAAGTAGAAGTTGAATTAGGATTAGATGAAACCCATCAATTAGACATGTTAATTCAAATCACGTAAGTTTCGACCAAGTTTGAATTTATTTTGGTCCTTTTAAAATTAAACCAAGTTTGTAGAGGAAAATTCATTCGACCAGATTTAATTAGATTAGAAGTATTTTTAAAAGGTTGGAAATTAGTATTTAATTTCTCCCTTTTTCTCTCTTTCTTTCCTTATTTTAAGCAAGTTTCCTATTCCTCCTCGATAGTGTGCAATGTCTGCCCACTGCCCACCTATCGCTACCCCGCTGCAATCTACTTGCCCCCACCTACTCACTATCCCTCCTGCCAGTAAACCTCCTCTCCTCCCCTCTCTTCCTCTCACTTGGCCTCTTCACTATTTCACTGTGTCAAATTTAATGTCATGCTATCGGTCGAATGACAAATTCCACCTATACAAACCAACACCTTAGTACTTCAACCATGATGGTAGTCTTATATGCTAAAGTCATTTGAAAAGGCTTGTAGGTACAATAATGTAGGATGATGTTTATGAGATATAACATAAACTAGCTTTTATCATTGTTAGGGTTAGTACACATTGAAAATGGCAATAGATTCATTAACTTAGTTAGACCATGATTAGCATAAGGCATAGCATGATATTGGATTAGAGATGAGTCACTTGCTAAGGAAAAGATACTTATAAATGATATCTTATGGAGACAAGGCATAGGCCTATAAGATGCTATGAGCCATAGCCATTATATTCAATTTTTCTCCTAGACCTTGTGTTGGTGATAATAAACCTTGGTTTCCTTGGTAGACACAAGAGTGTGGAGCATGCACATAGTATTACTCTATTGTTATATAAGAAAATGCAAGGATAAATCCCACCAAACCACAGTGGTCTCCATTATTTGGTTCCAACCAAAAATAATCCACTTAAAATTTTAATTTAGTGTGGTTACTTGACGAATTTACTTTGTCTGAGTTTTAGATTGATCTGCTATATAAAAAGATTTCAATTTGATTATTCTTAAACCAACTTAAACCAGAAAGTTGAATATATATTTTGTTTAATAATAAAATTTATATTTATCATTAAAATTCAATGCAAATCATTTAATATTTATAAAGTTTATATCAAAAATTTATAATATGAAAATATAATTTGGCATGGCATTCTTTAAAAGACAAAATTTGATCTATAAAACTTATTTAAGAAAAAAACATATTGTATAGACACAAATTTAGTTCAACCCAAACCAAACAAAACTGATAATTTCATTTTGTATTTAATTTGATAACATACTTATTCAGTTTAGTTGGTTTATAAAAACCGCCATAAAAAATTGTAGTTGTCTATTTGATTTCATTTGAACCAAATGCACTTCAAGTCTAGCAATTAGAAACATAGTTGTCAAAATCAACTGATACGAATATGAAGTGTCCAAGTTAGATTGTCGACCTATCTTTCGTTAGAAACCTAAGTTAAAAGAAAGTTAAAATTTTAATAAATTACCAACAATTAAGTTGAAATTTACTCAAACTAAATTGATTTGGAAAAACTCAGCTAACCAGTTAGGCTAACTATTTCCCAATCTTAGCTTGAATACAAAGAAAGGCATATAAGAGGAGGTAGTCAATGTTGCTCTCATAAATTCTAACTTAAATTCCTCAACTTCTCACCATTTATAATTTGTTGCAAAATCAATAAAATGACTTTCTTATTTCATGTAATTTACAACTACATAGACCAAGCACTCCATCTAGCTTTTCTTCATTTAAACATTTAATGTTAATTAAGATTTGAAAGTTTCTCTCAATCAATATTATCAAAGATAAATGCTTCTCAACTAAACCCAATCATAATAATCTATTTTAATAAATAATATATTAGTATCTAATCTTATTTAACTACTTTATAACAAAAAATGTGATAGTATTTATTAATATATTTTTAACTATTCATTCTACAATAAAATATGACATTATCTATCACTAATCTAAAAGTTATTTATTTAGTTTAATAAGATAATATTTTCATATAATATATCAACTTTATTGTCATTGAAAATCATTTGTGTCTATTATATTAAATTATTTATTTTTTCTTTTTTTTTTGATAATTTTGGTTTCACAAATTCTATTGATATGGTATGGATGATATGGATTGATATAGAAGTATTAATAAGTCATGCCCAACATACGATAGATGTAGAGGTATCAATGGGTTATGTCCATGTTGGTCCATTTTTTTGTGTTGTGTTGGAACAACAACAACAACAACATCCAAACCCTTTCCCACTAGGTGGGGTCGGCTGTATGAATCCTTTTACGCCATTGAGCTCTATCTCCTATTATATCATCATCTATATTTAAATAAATTTTATCTTGTTTTATTGTTGCTAACCAAGTCTTTTTTGGTCTTCCTCTTCCTCGTTTGATATGCATATTTATCATAGTTTCACATCGCCTAACTGGAGCATTTATTGGTCGTCTAAGTACATGTCTGTACCATCTTAAACGTGTCTCTCGGAGTTTTCCCTCAATAGATGCAACTCCGACTTTCTCTCTAATGCTCTCATTTCTTATTTTGTCCATCTTCGTATGTCCACACATCCACCTTAACATACTCATCTCTGCAACTCTTATCTTCTGCTCGTGTGCTCGAGTCATAGCCCAACATTCAGCTCCATATAGCATAGCAGGTCTAACTGCGGTTTTATAGAACTTACCTTTAAGTTTAAGAGGTACTTTACGGTCACATAAAACACTCGACGCTCCCCTCCATTTCACCCATCCTGCTTGTATTCTATGTAAGACATCTCTCTCAATCCCTCCATCATTTTGTAAAATTGATCCTAAATATTTAAATCGCTCGGTTCCAGGCAACTCGTCCTCTCCTATCTTAACAATTGTTTCATTACTTCTAATATTGCTAAACTTAAATTCCATATATTCTGTCTTTAATCTACTAAGCTTAAAACCTTTCCCTTCTAGTGTTTCCCTCCAAGATTCTAGCTTAGCATTTACTCCTTCACGTGTCTCATCTACCAAAATAATATCATCTGCAAACAATATGCACCACGGTACTGTGTCTTGAATGTGCGCAGTGAGTTCATCCATAATTAGTGTAAAAAGATAGGGACTTAGAGCTGATCCTTGATGTAACCCTATCTTTATTGAAAATGCTTCAGCTTGAAGTCTTTACTCTGGTCGTTACATCCTCGTACATATCCTTAATTAGTTCAATATATGTTACGCTAACACCTCTCTTTTCTAAAATTCACCATATAATTTCTCTTGGGACTCTATCATACGCTTTTTCTAAGTCAATGAATACCATGTGTAGATCTTGTTTTTGCTCCCGATATTTTTCAATTAATTGTCTAAGAAGATGTATAGCTTCTATTGTCGACCTTCCAGGCATAAACCCAAATTGATTTTCTGTCACTGTGGTCTCCTTCCTTAATCTTTTTTCTATTACTTTTTCCCAAAGTTTCATAGTATGACTCATTAGTTTAACATATATAAGGGAATTAGAGTACTTATCCTCCATTGATCAGGCATTTTTTTCGTTTTCAATATCATGTTAAATAATTTTGTAAGTCATTCAATACCTTGTTTCCCTAAGCACTTCCACACCTCTATCGGAATATCATCTGGTCCAACGGCTTTTCCATTGTGCATCTCATTTAAAGTTTGTTTTACTTCTGAAGTTTGAATTCTACGATAAAAATTAAAATTTCGATGCTCATTTGACCTAATTAAATTACCCAAGTTAAGTTGGTCTCCTAAACCTTCATTAAAAAGTTGATGAAAATACCTCTTCCACCGCTCTTTTATTTCTCCATCGCTTACTAATACCCTATTACATTCATCTTTAATACATTTTATTTGACTAAGATCTCTTGTTTTTCTTTGTCTCACATTAGTTATTCTATAAATGTCTCTTTCCCCTTCTTTTGTATCCAATTTTTGATATAACCGTTCAAAAGTTTCATTTTTTGCTTCACTCACCACTTTCTTAGCTTCTTTCTTGGCTATTGTATCTTTTTTTAAGTTTTCCTCATTCTTACAAATATATAATTCCTTATAAGCTATTCGTTTTTCCTTCACTTTCTCTTGTACTTTCTCATTCCACCACCAAGATTCTTTACTTAGCGGTGCATGCCCCTTTGACTCACCGAGGACACTCTTAGCTACTATTTTTAATTTTGATACCATCTTATCCCATGTTGTATTAGAGTCATCATATATTTCACCTAATGCTTGTACTTCTATCTTCTCCTTAAATATATGTTGCTTCCCATCCTTTAACTTCCACCACTTAATTATAGGAATTGTATATATTTTCTTTCTATTGATACTATGTTTAAGGCGTATATCCAACACTACTACCCTATGTTGGGTAGTTAAGCTTTCTCCAACACTACTACCCTGTGTTGTGTGGGAAGAAAAAAGAAAATAGAAAACATAAGTATTCTAAAATAATTTTTAAAATCACAAAAAACTAAAAAAATTTATTGAATTAAAACCCTACATGATTTCATTTTGGTACAATATTTGCATTTTAAATTTGGTACAACATGAATATTTGCATTCCAAATTAATAAAAAAAATCTAAAATAAATAGAATAAACACTATTAACAATAATAATTTTATTGTATTTTTAAAATATCAGATATGATAATTAATCATTAATATTTTTGTGTCTAGCCCAACCCCATGTCAGGCTAGGCTTGATCCATTTTAACCTCGAGTTGTCCTAGCCTACAAGCTATGATCCCATGCCATAGGGTGCATGCCATGGATCAAGTCAACACAACACATTTGCTAGGCATAGCCTATAAAATGTTATCTCTAGTACATGTATCTAATTTATTATTTTTCAATTTTATTTACCTTTTCTTATTTCACCCGTGTTGTTTACACTACTCAATTTCTCTCAATGATTCCTTTCTCTTTTGCCACAATGTATGTTAAATCTAAGTATATATTTTTATTTGCTTGTACCATAAGAAAATGCAAGTCCCAAATTACCAAAGAGACATCTAATAACCACAAAAAGTATCAAGCTCATGTTAAATCACCTAACCAACACTTTATTTCCAATGTACAAAGGGATCCTCTAGACCAAGACAATCTTTAAAGTTTATGATTGTTTTGTCCTTATTGATATGCATCATGTTGTTGACCGTGCTAATATGAAGTAATGACCAGTGCTCAATTAGAGAAATAAAAGGCAACAATGAAAGATGAGAATCAATGCTAAAATTGAAAGGAAGGAAATGCAAGATATTATTTATGACTTAGAATGTTGTATATGACCTTGTAAAGCTCTTTTCAAGTTGGAAGCTTATTATTAATAATTAATCAATGAAAAATATAATTGACCCTACTTAGTGGGATAAAGACTTAATTGTTATTGTTATTGGAATCAATAGAAAATATAGCCAATTATTTCTAACAAGGTTGGAAAAAGAGAATTTCTTCTAGAACATTTTTTGTCTTTATCCCAAAGCAAAGACTAAATCAAGGTTCAAAATCTTGAACCGTATTGAAGTTTCAATCTTTGACTGGAATGATATGTTTCAGTATCATGCTGATATTTCGATGTGTAGTGTCGATAATGAATTGGAGTTAAAGAAGGGAGGAGATGAAGCATAGGAAGGAGTTTGTGCTAAACAGGTTTTAAATCTTGTACTATGTTGGACGAATGGTGGAAGTATAACATTTCGATAAATTATCAAAACTTGATACCACTTGGCACGTACTTTACTTCATCTCCTTCCTCCTTCAACCTCTAAACTATCACCAGCTTCATACATTGGAGTGTTGACACAATACTGTAATATCTTTCTGGTCAAATACTAAAACTATAGCACAACTCAAGATTTTAAACTTTAGTGCAGAGTGGTATCGAATTTCGGCCATTTCGTCCAACATGATACGAGATTTCAAATCATTAGTAGTAATACAACTAGAAAGTTTTGAAACACCTTAAAGGAACTATTAGTTTGTAAATCAATTTACAAACCATGGTTTAAAATATCGAGTCGTGATGAAATTTGGATCCTGGGCTAGAACAATACGGTTTCGGTACCATATCATGTCATGCCAACATAATTTCAATATTTTTTAAATATAAAATATATTAACTAAAAATAAATAATTTAATCTAATATTTAAAAATAGAATATATATATATTAAATTAATAGGATAATTTCATTAGGTTTTAATTATGCATATTTAAATTATCCCAATTATAGTTAGGAGTTGATTAAAACTATTAGCATAAGTTATTTAATTAAATTAAAACCTTCCACGACCCCCACCCTATTCTGGCCCTTGCAACGCATTCGAACACATCACTAGGCCAACGTGATGGCTCCAGAGGGTCATCAGGACTGCACGACACCACTGGACGCGTCACCGGGCCCGCACGATGCCTCTGGCCCACACGAAGCCTCCATATGCATCTTCGAGCCCTAGCGAAGCCTTCTGGCATATCGCCGGGCCCAAGCAAAGCTTCTAGACGCATCATCGAGCCCGAGCGATGCCTCCAGACACGTTATTGGGCCCGAGCGACGCCTCCGAACACGCCGTCAGCCAACACGATCCGTCCATAGGGCCTCAGGGCACATTGGCACCGGAGGCGTGCCTATGCCAGTCCGTGAGCGGAACGAAATGTTTCCATAACGAGAGTTTAATCCATGCGACAAAAAAAAGACAATGTTTAAGATTAATCAAATGAAAATTGAATTTAAAGAAAATAAAATTAATCAATACATAAAGAATAAGATTAGTGGAAGAAAATTATCTTGGTATTATATGTTGTATGGAGTGACATTTTATGATGTGTCAACTTGCACAATCAAAGTCCACTTGAGAGTCAAGATGTGGAAAGGGTCCAAGATGTAATACCAGGAAAACCTTCTCTTGCAATGATTTCAATAATCATAACTCAAGTGATTTCTTCAAATTCTTATGCAAGAGTCCCTTAATTTGCATGTTCTTAGTTCTTTTGTAAGGGTTTCATTGAGACACAAGCTAGAGGAAGACAAAGGAGAGTTTCCATTGGTGACAACTATGGAGATCTCTTTGAAATTTTTTATGAGAGCTCTACAAGTCACATCTCTTGGTTTCCTCCAACTTTTCCAATATAAGGGACCATATTCGTCTCTACTTCTCTAGTAGAGAAGTAATGGTATATAATAATAATCAATATGATAATAATCAATATCATTCTAAACAAAGAGTCAATACCTAGCTTGAAATGATACTTTAAACCTTGCTATGTTAATGGTATATACCTTGTAAGTAATGACATGAGCCTTTTAAAGATTGCAAGCATTTTTATAAAAAACTTTAGACATGAATGACTGTGGTGAAAACTTTGGGCATGAATGATTGTAGTGAAGCCTCTTTTGTTGTCAGAAATTGAGTTTCAAAGATATAAATATCATGGGTTGGATACTCTCTGCATTGAGTGTGCTTAAAATGTTCAACATTCAAAATCATAAAATTGGAGATTCCCTACCGTGAAGGAGGATAAATTGAGTCAAGTTAATGCTAAGAATGACCATATGAAAACTCTCATGAAGAACATTCTCTGTCTAGTGTCACTAGAAGTTTGATGTGTTTTCAAGAGGCCTGATATTGTTTTCATTGCAAGTTTATCAATGATTTAATTCTAGAAGGAATCATTGGACTGAAATTAATAGTCTTATGTATCCACAAACAACTAACTAAGAGTTGAGTGCTTGTCAGTAAAAGGGTGGATTTTTAGAGATGATTGGATAGTCAAATTCAAATTTTATTGGATATGTTCATGGCATGAAGCATAATTCTCATTATATTTTAATGTGAGGAATAAGAGTTATTTTGCGAAGAATTGTTAAACAAACACCTACTACTTCTACAATGCATGCTAAGTTTATTTTATGTTATGAAGAACCTATACAAGCTAAATGAGTAAGAAATTTTTCTTCAAGAGTTATTTATAGTTAATTTCATCTCCAGAACTCCAAAAACATAATTAGTTAGAGGTACTAAGTTATGTTGGAATTAAGAAGGTGAAAGGGCACCTCTTCCCCTCATCTTCTAGCCCTTTCACCTTCCCCATTAATGGAGGTAGAGGAAGAGCCATCTTCCTCTTATAAAAGGGTGTCCAAGGCAATTAGTGAAAGGTGTGCAATTAAGAGAGAACATTAAGAGCAAACAAAGGGTTTTGGTTGGTGGAACTTCGAAGAGCTTTTCGATTCGTTCATAATCGTTCTTCCCACAATAGGTTCTTCTTCCAATCTTCTTCTCCGGTCTGTTCAGTTCGTACGAATTTATCTTATTATCAACAATAGTATCATAACGTATTGCTTGGGAGAAGAGAAATCCCACAAATGATCACATCGCAGCAGAGGCCACATAGTCGTGCCGGGAAAAGCGACTATCACATTTTTCTCCATCGTCGGGACTGACCTAGGCACCGGCGACCACGTCAGATGGCTAGCGACCAGTGTTCGTGGCCGACAAGCGTCGGCGACCGCATGGGAAATTAAGTGATCGGCCGGCCACCGTGTTTGTCGCAGCGAATAAAGCCCAGCATAAAGCAAAAAAATGACAAAGCAAATTGAATGAGAAAAAGTTTGATTTTATTAAATCGAAAAAATGTACATGAGATTTAATCGATTAAACCTTTTTTAATTGATTAAACTTTTTAATTTAATCGATTAAACCTTTTTTAATCAATTACACAATGGTCTTATTTAAAAAATATAAAAATAATTTTTTTTTTAATGAACCGATCTGGTTCAGTTGGTTTAAACCAGTCTGGTTCAATCAGACTCAAGTTTGGTCAAACTATTGGTTGGTTTAACTAGATCAGTTTTGGTCCAATTTAACCCATGGTCTGATTTAAGCTATTAGTTGGTTTAATTAGACCAGGTTGGTCCCGATCTAGTTCAAACCATTAGTTGATTTAACCAGATCAGTTTGATTCAATTAGACCAAATTGAATCTAATTGAGATAGTTTAATTAAATGGGTTTGGGCTAATCAAAATTGGCCAAAAAATTATAGAATTTAGCCAGTTTGATTTATTATGCTAGATCTTTCTAGATCTAATCAAATGGGCCAAATTTGTTCTAAAGAGCTTTAATCAAAATTGGGCTAGAATTTATCAAATAACTTGGTTTGATCAATAGGTCTGAGTTTGAATTAAATTGGCTTAGGTTACATAAGTACATCCCAATTTAATCAGTTCTAATGAGGATAAGGAACTAAGCTAATGCTTAAGATCTGGCTTCCTGATCGATCGGTCCAATGTGTCAAAATTTATTTTGTCTTATTTACTTATGGATTTTGTGTATTTGTTCTATGTATATGTGCGAATTGAATTGAACCAATTTTGTTACAGTTTGTCAGTTTTGTACTAACATTATTATTTTCAATTTCAGATGTCACGAATAATATACACGATGGCTCGTCGCGATGTGCGACAGAATGAGCTAAGAGAGGCAATTGAGGAGATAGAATATGACCTAGAATATGAAGTCGAAGGACATATTAGATGGCTCGACCGATTATTCCAGAAACTCGAGCAGAGTTTCCAATAGTAGATAATTACAGGATCTGGGCATTAATTCGATCATTGCCGAAGTATCCCAAGGTGGTAACATACCATATATGGGATCTCTAAAAGGCGTACCTCATATGCAGAGTTGTGTGTGGAGCTACTTCACCGTGTGGAGCAAGAGGATCTTGAAGTGTTTGAGGAGGATCCTGAAGAATTTGAGAAAGATCCAGAAGAGGATTCGAATATAGACCAAATGGAGAATCTTGGAGCTAACCTACCTGAGATTGCCCCGACCAAGTCCAGGATGAAAGGGATAGTATTGACCACTACACTAGTGTTTATCCTAGTGAAAGTGGTGTTAGCTTATCTATCTTATTAGAGTTTTATTGTTGTTACTATCGTTATGTACGAACAGTATTAGCTTATTTAGTTTATGAAACTAATGTAGTAGAAACTATTGTTATGTACGAACAATATTATATTTTATGAAAAAAGTAATATTATGTGTTAACAGTCTTAAAAAATGATTAGTTTATTTAAATTATGAGTTCATTTTATGATTTGTTCACTTAATTACTAGTTCATTTGATAGGATGTGTGTAATATAATTGATCAATATTGATTAGATTGGAACATATGAATGATGAGTGGAAACATAGTTACCACTTAATTTTGTAAACCAATTCTAATTTACATTGAGTGAATCATTAGTTATATACATATAAATTTGAAATATTAAATAATGTATTTATTTATAGTAAATTATGACTACTAAAAATATCATAATTGAACTCAATAAGGGAGAAAACTTAATGGGGATAACTATAAAATCTGGCACCTTAAAATATATAATATATTATTGAGGAACAAGAAATTCTAAAGACTGTTCATCAGTTTATGGAAGAATCTGCAAATGGTTTTACAGTATAGCATAAACGAGACATAGATGAAGGCATGGAAGAAAAAGGACTCCACTGCCAAGGGTATATTAATTAGTTCAATGGTGGCTGATCTGTTCTTTGAGTATAAGTTATTTTCATCAGCTCATGCTGTGTGAGTAGCCCTTAGAGAAAAGTATAATGGAGTAAGTCTAAGCAAGTTTCGTTAGCTGACAATTAATTTTGGCAGTTGTAAAAAGTGTCTGAATGTATCCAACCCAACATTTGAGGGAAATAGCGAATATAATTGGGATCTAAAGGCTAGTCATGAGTTAACTGATGAACAACAGGTTCTCTTTCTAATTTTTAGGAAATGATAAAACAAAATCTGACTCACAGTGAAAGTATCAAGACTTTCACTGATGTCTCACACCATGTTGAATTGGAGGCGGAAAGAATAGAATCCGCAAGGATTCCTGGACAAGCTTTTGTAGCTGAAGGTTCTGTTGGAGCATCTGAATCCAAGAATAAGAAAAATGATTCTCGGAAGGAAAGGGGAAGGGAAAAGAAGTTAGTGCTGCTGCTGGATAAGGTCTAATCAAGAAGAAAAGAAAGAAGTATGGAAAGAAACCTAAATGCAAGCTGACCTGTCATACCTAGTAAGAAGGGTCACTTTCTCAGGAATGTACCGAGTCAAAAAAGGTAGATCCATGTTTATCTTCTTTCCATGAGCATTATGTTACTATTTCAATGTTATTTGTTGATTCTTATCCTTTGTGGATTATAGATTTAGGAGCAATGAACCATGTAGCTCGTGATCAAGCTATATACGTGGAGTATCGTCGGGTACCAACTGACAATAAATGGATATATGTGAGAAACAATGCAAAGATTGAAGTCAAAGGAGTTGACACTTACAAACTCAACATACGTGGTGGACGTACCTTTTTCTACATAATGTCCTGTATACTCTTGAGATTCGACGGAATCTGGTTTTCGTTACTAGTCTTCTTGATTTAGGTTATTGTATAAACATTTACGGTTGTTGTGTGGAAATAAGTATTAACTCTGTGTTAATAGGACATGGTTATGTATCGAATAGTTTTATAGTTCTTGATGTAAAATCAAATATTAATTGTAGCAATAATGGTTGTTTCTCAAATATTATTTTTTCTAGCGATGCTGATATAAATGATAAAGTTTGGCATGCTAGATTAGGATATATAGGACAGGAACAAATGAATAGATTAGCTAAAGAGTACCTGCTTGGCACTCATACTGAAGTTAACTTATCTATATATGAGCATTATCTTGTTGAAAAAACAACTAAGAAACCATTTGGTAAGGCTATTAGGACTGAAGCACCATTGCAATTAATTTATTCGGATATTTGTGGTTAATATGAAGGCTAGACAATGAACTTCTTATTTCATTACATTTATTGATGGCTTCAGACATTTTAGTCATGTATATTTGATCTCTCAAAAACATAAAATATTATATTGCTTCAATCATTATTTGAGCGAAATTGAGAATTAATTGGAACATAAGATTAAACCTTACGCACTGACCATATAGGTGAATATTTCTCTAATCAGTTCAAGATAATATGTAATGAGAAAGGGATTATTAGACAGCTAACTATCCCTGAAACTTTACAGCAAAATAGAGTTGCTAAAAGAAGAAATCGAACTCTTCTAGATATGGTTAGGTCTATAATGGCTCAAGTTAATTTACCAATTTTCTATTGGGGAGATGCGTTATTAACTGCAACTTATAAACTTAATCGAGTGTCTTCTAAATCTATTCCATCTACTTCATATGAACATTGGACAAGCAGATCAAATTTGAGTAATCTGATACCTTGGGGGCAGCTGATTATGTTCATGATAAGACACAAATATGAAAAAAGGACCCAGGGATAAGAAGTGTATCTTTGTAAGGTATTCTGATGCTTTTAAAGGTTATATTTTCATTGGTGAATAGCAAGATGAATCATCTCTGAAATAGAGTCTAGAGATGCACCTTTTCTCGAAACTGAGTTCCCAACGAGAGGTAAAGTTGATAAGACAATTCCTTTATTTGCAATAGAGCAAGAAGATAATATTCCTTTATCAACAGATCGAGTATCACGAGAGATACCTGAATCTAGTCAACCTAGTGGGAATGGTTTATGGATAATGAATTAGTTTTTGTTTAACCTATGAAAAAGTAGTTATCAGATTATTCCTCGGAGAAGGTTTGACATTGAAAATGAGACATTAATGATTTTTCGGACGATGAGGAAGCTCGAACGATTGAGGAAGCATTGAAAAACTCAGTAAAAAGAAAAATGAAAAATTATAATGGATGAGAAAATATAGTCTATGAGAAAGAATTAACTTTGGGATTTAGTTAATCTTCCTCCGGACCGAAGGACTATTGGGAATAAGTGGATTCTCAAAGTTAAGAGGAAAACAAATGGATCGATTAATCGATACAAAATTCATTTAGTTGCAAAAGAATATACCCAAATAAAGGGTATTGATTTTAAAGACACATTCTCCCCAATTGTAAAGTTCGTATTACTACATATCATCCTAACTATAGTAGCACATTTTGACATAGAATTATATCAGATAAATGTACAAACGGCTTTCCTTAATAATAATTTTGATGAGGAAATCTATATGGCACAGCCAGAAGGTTCAATTGTTAAAGGCTAAGAGAATAGAGTATATAGACTTAAAAAATCTATATATAGATAAAAGCAAGCGTAAGATAAGGGAACATAAGATTTAATGAAGTTATTTTATCTTATGATTTCAAAATGATCAATGAGAATCATTATGTTTACCTAAGAAAGGAAAAAAAGTTTGTCATTTTACCATTATATGTTGATGATATGCTAATAGCTGGAAGTGACATAAAATGTGATAGAAGTTAAATCATGGCTTTCATCACAATTTGACATAATAGATATGGGAGAAGCTGAGTACATCTCATGAGTAAGGATCGTTAGATATCGATCAAAAAGACTTTTGGGTTTGTCTCGAGAGATTTATTTTACTAAGATGCTACAACACTTCAACATATCAGATTGCAACATTGAACAAACACATGTAGTGAGAGGTATTGTTTGGAGCAAAAGTATGCATCCCAAGACTCCTAAAAAAATAGCTGAAATGAAGAAAAAATCATATGTTAGTGTCATTGGTAGTTTAATGTATAGTTGTATATTCGTCCTAATATAAGCTATATTGTTTACTTAGTTAGTCATTTCTGGTTAAACCCAGGATCGAGATATTGGAAAGCAATGAAGAGGATATTCAGATATCTCAAAGGGGCAACAGATTATTATCTCTATTTCCAAGGATTAAATATAAGCATGAAGAGCTACACAGATGTAGATTGGGTGGGAGACATTGATGACAAAAAAATTTACATCTGGCTATACATTCTTGCTGAATGGTGACGTCATCTTATGAAACAGCAAGTAATAGACTTGTGCAGTGCTGTCAATAATGGAAGTTGAGTAGGTGGCTTGCGCATCGGCTATGCAAGAAGTTGTCTAGTTGAGAATGTTCCTGAAGCATCTGAAAATTGTTAAGGACAAGAGAGTCCTGTTATAGCGTATTGTGTCAAGCTGTTATATCTTTTTCTAAGGATTCCAAATATCATAGCAAGGGCAAGCACATAGAAATTAAGTATAATTTTATAAAGTATATTGTTTAAAAAATAATAATAATTCTTGAGTATATCTCTGCACATGGTATGTTTGCATATCCTTTTACTAAGTAATTGACTAAAGAGTCATTTCAAGGACATGTAAAGTTTTTGGAACTTCGAAGTATGTAACATATTATAAAGACAATTAGATATATCAAAATGTCATAATCTATTTGGTGTAAATATACGTCTTTATTACATTTGTATAAAGTCTCGATAAGCATGTTGGCAGGTTGAGATTGGTCCACTCAACAATCATCTCTATTTGTTTAATATAAATAGAAGTAAGATCATTACTTATGGGATAACTTGTGTAGCTGTGAATAGAAGCATACCCATAAGTTGGGGTCGCCTTGATAATTATATCAAGATGAAATCATTTATGTATTAATAATGATCGAAGTAAATGAACCCACCATTTACTGAATCTGCTAATGACCAGATTGAAATTCATAAGTTGAATTCAGAATTAGACATTATATATGTCTAAATCAAAATCTATACAATGCTAAATTATGAGAAAAAAAACATTCACTATTTTTGGTAAAGAAAAAAATATTGTAGCATGTGATTCATACCACATGTGTTATGGCGACAATAAAGGTAGTAGAAGAATAGATTGATCGGTCCAGTTTCTGGCATTGTTGTATTCTACTATGCATTCACATTTGATCCATGTTAGTGAAGTTATTAGTATTTGTGACATTAAAAGAGCTTGCACCCTTGGGTGATTTTGGGTTTACGTGACCATATTATTTGAAATATTGGCTTATGATTTTCGTGCCAGAAACATTTAATCTTGATAAAATTCTGCCAGAAACATCGATAAATATGTTTCAAGAAATTTACTTGAGAATAACGACTTCAATATATGTTCCAAAATGATATATGAAAATGCAACTTATTACTTACGCCATCAATGCAATGACTCAGAGATGAAAAGGCGAAGAATTTTGCACATACCAGGAGGTGGATGATAACCGTGTCCTCGACCAGCCGGCTGAGATATTCTCCTCGCCGTCACAAAAGAGCCACCTTTCCCGTCCATATCCCCTCTCTTTCACTAGCCCACCCTGCCCGCAGCCAAACTCAAATCCCTGTCTGGTGCGCAGAAAACAAATCCATGATCATTCCCTTTATCATCCCCTTCCCCCGTGAGCAGCATCGACCAATGGTTTTTCAGCACAATAAAACCCCGATCAAAAGTTTAAAGAAAAAAAAATGAAATACAAACCTCTCCAAACTCCGACGAAGCCACAGAAATCGTAGCGTCGGGTCCTCGGTATCGTCGAGGGAGGGGGGAGGAGAGGGAAGGGGGAGGCCGTTGAGAGCTCTTCGCTTTCCCCGGTGCGGCCTCCTCTAAATTGGTGGCGGTTCCTTTCAGATATATATTTGGGGTATCTTCGGCCATCGCACCCTCTCTCTCTCTCTCTCTCTCTCTCACATCGCGCTTTTGTGGAAAGGAATCCAAAACTCCCCGCCTCCGCACGCCCGCGGAGACGTACGTTTTCCTAATCGAGGACGCATCCAATTTACCAAAATTCAATTATTTAGTTTGAAATTCCACATCAGCATCATTAATTATGCGATTGTAGAAGATCTAAATTCCAAATCAGCATTATTAATTATTTGATTGTGTGAAAACTCATTAAACATTCCATTTTCTGAACCACGTCTCTAACTTTGGAAGAAAAAAATTAAAAGCTTATATATACTTTTACTTATACTCTTGTCTCACTTAATACGACAACTTTAAAACAAAATAAATATTAAAATTAAGGATGTAATCAAGTCGAGTCGAGCCGAGTCGAAATCTTGAATGTGTGAGTTTTGCTTGTTTATAATCGAACTGAGCTCGAGCTTTATTTAACGAATATATTCATGGCTCACGAGCTTATTCGAACTTTTATCGAGCCTAAACGACCTTAATAAATATAAATTATAAATTTAAATATTCATTAAAAAATAAATTATATATTTTTAAAAAATTATAATATTCTTGTTAAAATTTATAATTTTATTCTAATAAATAAATTTAATATATTTGTTTATGTTTTTCATAAGTAGAGTGTAAAATTTATAAATTCAATATCAAAACTATTATTTTTTTTATTTAAAAGTTGATTCATGAGTTTAACGAACATGTTCACGAGCTAACGAGACGAATATTGTGAAGCTTGAGCTTGATTTGTTTATCTTAACGAGCCTCATTAAACGAGCTCAAACGAACTTTTATCGAATCGAGTTTCGAATAGCTCACGAACGACTTGGCTCATTTACACCCCTAACTAAAATATATTTGATTCAAAATTCAAACAACAAAAAGCAAATGAGAATATAGAAAAACTCAAGGGGCTATGCCTATAAGGAATACAATAGAGACTTGTTTGTGAAATCTAGCGGCTTTAAGTCAATTAGTAGTTTTGGCTAAAATTATTATATAAACTTTTAAAACTAAAAATAGTAAAAATGAGAATATTAAATGAACACAACATTAGACATGTTTTTAAAATTAAATTAGTTTAAGTTCAAGTAGTTGTTTTGGTTGGGGATCAAATGGCCGAGCTAGAGGGTGATGTAGTAATTTTTAACATGTCATGTGATTCTCATATACTACTCTACTCTTACCCTCAATAGTAAGGTTAAACAATAATATTAGTAGCAGAAATAAGCATAAAAGAAACCACATTTACATAATCGCTAATACAATACATTTATGTGATTCAGCAAACTCTAGGTCCCTATTCTACGAGTTATGATCTATAAGTAAAATTACTCTTAAAAAGTCATTATATTTACTTCTTAAACAACTACAGGTAGATATACCTTTTACAATCACAAGATAACAAGTGATTTTAATGAAGATTTAGAACACTAGAAAAAAAAATCTCTAACAAGACTTGACCAATCTTGTTTTTGCTAGACTTGAAGACTCAGCCAATCTCCCTTTTTTTTAGCCTTCAAACTCTAACGTCTCTTGCTATTTGCCGTTCAATAGATGATTGTTTTGTGTTCATTAGTAAACTAGACCTCAAAATCCAATTGTTATGACAAACCAATGTCTCTTTTTTTACTTTTTATATTGGCCATCAATCGATTGGTCACTTACTAGGAACTGAGTGATGGCATTAGTCAATTGCCTAAGTAACCCATCCACAAATAAAACCATCCTATGTGTTGGCTTCTCGAACATAGTTAACTGCACGAACTGACTAGAGGGTAAATCAACTAATGTTCATCATTAATTGACTATTTAACTCCTAAACCCCTAAATCCATTTAGGATATTGAGTTTTCTAGTCACAAGCCAATTGCATCCATCAACAATTGACTACTGACCATGATTATTACCACTTCTACGATTAAGTCCTGCCTATGTTGAATTTTGCTCTCATCCCCAGATATATGAGTTACTCAACACTCAACTCACTGAGATCTTATAATTATAGTTTAACTTCAACCCACCGGTCATCAACCATCAAGTCATACATCTCTCAAATGCATCCAAGCCCTTTACTCCTCCACATGTCATCCTTTGTGCCTTGTGCTTATGTAGTGCACCTCTAATGACTATCATCCTTGCTGCCTCGATGCTCCTTGTCCTGCAATCCTTCAGTTTGCCTCTTATAACATTATATGATCTCTATGAACCTCGAGTCATTAAGCTACCAACCTGAACAGCTAAGTCAATCCTTCATAGTTACCACAACAACACCTTAATATATCTCGTTTTGCAATCTCTCGAATATCTCATATCGTCCTTCCTTGATCTAAATGGACCTCCAAACCATTAGGCATGCCACTTTAGCCATACTAAGCCAACGTGTTCTCCAAGCTCTATATATGTGTAGACCCCCAAGTGGTGAGCCAAGATTATTTTGATGTGTTATCAAACTAAGTTTAAATTAGGGTGTGTTATGTCTCTAACTTGTGTATCTAAGTATGCTCAGGATCCAATGGAGTACAGTGAGGAGTACACTCAAGTGATCGAAAAGGACGAGGAGCATCGGAGATAGTGAGTCTTGGCAGAAGACGCAGCAAAAGAGAAAAAATGGTATGGGAAAAGAACCAACAAATTTGGTGCATCTGAGGAATGAGATGTTGTTGAAGAGTACTCGAGAGTGGGAAGGTGGAGCCAAAGGAAGTTGCGCGAGGAGCTGGATCTAGTTGACCGAACCAGCAGGATCGATCGACCAAAAACAAGGATTAGTCCACTGAACCTATAGATCATTCAACCGAATGTCACATTAGTAGAGAGAAATGACCATTGAGTGGATGAGAGAGTCTACCATGTTAACAGGTTATGTCAGCATGCCACATCAACAAACTATCATCTGTGACATCAACAAACAGTCAAGAATTTGACCATTACAACAGATAAACATTTATCCATCACGTCAGCAAATGATTGAGCAAGCTATCGTTGCATGGATAATACCGAACCTACCATGTCAGCTTTTTCGATCGACCGAACAACTCGATCGATCGACCAACCAAATGTGCCTTAACAACACTCTATATAGTATCTATAAATAGACACAAGGAGTTCATTTGTAGACACACACATTTGAAATACTTTCCATATTAACTTCTTTTTAATTATTCACTCGTGCTCTATTGTTGTAAAAGGTTTCTCCACCTCTGGGACATTTATGAAGAGGAGAAGATAGTGGATCTTCAATCGTTATTGGACTAGTAACCGGTTGTAAACCATGTAAAAGTACTTAGCCTCTTTCTTTTATATATTTAAGTTTGTTTACTTAATGCGTATGTGTCCTTGCTAAATCGTTAGCAAGAGAAATCGAGTTTTATTTGCAGGACCACATCCCCTCCTTGTTATGTACCGTAAGTGCATGATTAAGTCGTCAATAATATAAAAGATTGTTGAACCCATAGAGCTTGGTTATAAGTACTAGAGATCTCTCACGTAAAATTAGCTAAACAATTGTTGGTTGAAAGCTATAAATGAAGGGAAATAAGATTGAGAAAAGGGAAGAGAGAGAGTTGCTTCGGGGAGATATTCTAGGGGTTTGGTTTCATTGTGATGTGTATCAATGTATCATGGTTCACCAATTATCTATTCTCAATTCACATGCACTTGTAGCAAGTTAGATTCATTACCAGCTCTCCCTTGCAGTGGTCAAATTGGCATGATATTTAAATCAATATCCCTTTCTATGGACTAGGAATGACTCCTATAAAATCCGGAACAGGTCACTTTTGTCACTATGGCCCCTCAATCATAAATCATAAGAAGCACTCATACTCAATATCATTAGAGATAAAGATAACAATTATGTGCAATTCCCTACTTCCTTATGGGGAAATTGCTTCTCCTTTCAAGATCATACCCTAGATGTTCGTTAACAGATTACCCTTGTCACTAGGGCCCCTCAGTCATACAATTTAAGACATCCCTCCTATGGGATCAATAATTCAACACAACCATTCAATCAAACATGAGAAATAAGATCAAGCACAATGCATACACATAAGATCAAATAGATATAAAGCATGATAATGTCATCTAGATAGGAAATTGTTATATTCATGAGTTCTTACATCAATCCACACCACAAGTACTCTCTTAATCTTAGAACAATAGATCTACTCCATGGCTAGAAGAAAAATATCCAAAGACAAAAAGATTGAAAGCATCCAAATTTAACAAGAAGAGGAAAGGAGAAGAATGCTTATCTGGTTGCGTCACATGATCATCGAATTCAATCCTTTGCTTATGGAGTCGATGTGATGATGGAAACGACCTCAGATCGTTGAACACAGAGCTTAGAGAGCTTGGATCATCACCAAGATGGATCTCCCCAAAGGGAGAACCTTCCTTCCTTTGAAAGGGGAAGAAGCCTCCTTATATAGTGCAGGTCACGGGCCTGGCACAACCCGTGCCATGGCCATGAGGAATCCACACGGACAAATTCTTCTTGGCTTCGGGTCAAGTTGCACGACTGTATGGAATCACACAGCCGTGTTTTGCTCATGCTCTGGTGATCCACATGACCGTGTAGATCCACACAGCTGGTGTCTGCATTGGCTCTGGAAAGTTACACGGCTGTGGGAGGTCACACAACTGAATTTTGTTTCTCCTCTAGAAGGCCATAAGGCTATGGCCAGCTTCTTCTCTACTTTATTGCACGGCTGTGTGAATCACACATCTTGTAGGATCGTAAAGCGCTAGAGGAGGGTGAATAGCGCTCGTGACTTTCACTTACATTTGTTTTAGAAAACTCAAAGTAAATACGTAGCGGAAATAAGAGAGAGACAAATAGAACAAAGACACCAAGAATTTACTTGGTTCGGAGCCTGTGGCGACTCCTACTCCAAGGCCCACATGTGAGAGTGCTTTCGGTGGGCAATCACTAGTCAATCGAAATAAGTACAAGTACAATGATTGATTACAAGTAATTTAAACCTTTAAAGAATACCAACAACTCAAAAATATGGATCTTCAGTGCGATGATTGTCGGAGCAGCTTTTAAGTGTCGAGGAGGTGTTTTCTAAGCAGCTTAAAGAAGCAAAAGTCATTCGTTGTGTTGTTTTGAAACTCTTGGTCGAAGCTTCTTTTATAAGCTATTCCGAGCGCTCGAAACCCCTCCGGGCGCTTGGACCATGTGGCTCGGCCACTCTGCGTACGGCACATCAGCTTGGCGATAACTTTTGAGTTCCGAGCGCCTGGACCGACTTTGGGCACCCGGACCAGCTTGGGGCACCCGGACCAGTTCCGGGCGCCCAGACGAGCTTTTTTCAATGCCTTATTTTCTACAAAATAAAGTTAGTCCAAGCATAAAAAATATAAACTGAAGTTTGACAGCCTCTGACTGTTTGATTCTGACTTTGAGTTTCGTCGAAACTCTAGGTTAAATCGACATCTACTATTTCCTCACCAGAGAACGCGTCCTCACTTACTCCTCTCAGGAGAGTATACCTATTGTCAGATAGGTCCTCCAGACCGAATGGACTTTTTACATAGGGTTACCACCCCCTAGGACCTACGGTTATCACCCCCTAGGGTTTTCCTCAGCTAGGGTTATCACCCCCTAGAACCTAGGGTTACCACCCCCTAGGACCTAGGGTTACCATCCCCTAGGACTTGGGGTTACCACCCCCTAGAACCTAGGGTTACTACCCCCTAAGGTTTTCCACCTGTCTAACCGCAGCTAGGACTTTCCACCACCTAGGGTTACCGCCCCTAGGACCTAGGGTTACCGCCCCCTAGGGGTTTCCACCTGCCTAGAATCCACTAGGACTTTTACTTAAGACAACTTAGGACTTTCCTCCAAGCTCAATGAACTTTGTTAGATAACATGACAACTTAACTTTAGACCCTTTGACATAATCAAAATATAGGTTCGATCGTCGGATGCTTCCCGCACCAACACAGCCAAGGTCTTCTCCTTCTCTGGTAGGTGGCACGACCATGTGAGATTCACACGATAAAGCCCCTTTTTCTTCATTTGCTCCCTAGGATCATCTCTGAGCATCGTTTTCAGTCTAAAAGTGACTCCTATCAATAGAAAAATATACAAAGAGCAGATCTCCGATAAAGAAAAGTAATTATGCTGAAAATATAACAAGAGGTGTAAAAATACACAGATCAATTATAAACAAAGTATGTGAATATGTGTCAAAGTATGAACAAAAGTATATATAATCTACGTACATCACACCCCTAGACTTGCACATTTGCTTGTCCTCAAGTAAAATGCCGCAATCTAAATTCTTGTGCTCTCATAATGCATCATAATCCCTAGTGCACTTGTCTAACTCTATATATAATCTACATACATCACACCCCTAGACTTGAACATTTGCTTGTCCTCAAGTAAAATGTCGTAATCTAAATTCTTGTGCTCTCATAATGTATCATAATCCCTAGTGCACTTGTCTAACTCTATCAACTAATTTCATTGGTGAGCATGATTGTGGAGTAACCCAAGTATGGCCTAAACATAAGTTCTTGTGCATAGTGCAATAGCTCTTCAAATTTCAATCGTTGTCCTAGTCAAGTCATTATCCAATTGAGTTCCTAATATTTCTGGTGATAGACACTTACCTTCCACACACTTGGTTCATTTTTCTTAGACTACATAAGGTCTCAAAGAATTACTCAGAATCAAGAAAAATATAATATTTATTTCTCAAGTAATCTAACTCGGTCTCAAAGGGGTAAATTGTTAGTTTTCGCTCATGATAACTATTTTTTTATTCCTTATTTATATGATTTTTTGTGCTTTAAAGGTGTAGCACTTGTTGGTTGCTACTCGAAAAACCTAGAGGTTCCACTGTACAAAAATTTTGTACAAAGGTTTGAACCTTTTCCTAGCTTCCATGTGTTCTTTTAAATTAAATTTTGGATCGCCTGCGGAACTTAACACATTTGATCCAAAACTTAATCTATTCGTTCTTTTAAGTTTTGATTTGGGTCTCCTGCGGAACTTAACACGTTCGATCCAAATCACCTTAAGTTATTAATTCCATTAAATATTAATTTCCATAATTGGTTCCCAGTACTGACGTGGCGAGGTACATGACCTTCTTGGATATGGGAGCAACCACCACCGACTAGACAAAACCTTTTACAGAAAGCTAATATTTAATTTCCTAAAATAACTTTAGGTTAAGCGAAAAGAACAATCAAATCACAAGGAAAAATAAAACAAAACAACACAATATCGAAAAACATATTCGAAATACTAGAATCGTAAGGCTCTTGTATTTGGTATTATTTCCATAAATAACTAGCATGATACGGAAAGGAAAAATTACTAGTTATACCTTCTAGAAAGACCTCTTGATCTTCTACCATATTTCTCTTCTAACCTCGGACGTTGTGTGGTCAACGATCTTCCGAGATGAGAAACCACCAACCACCTTCTTCTCCTCCTAGCTAGGTTCGGCCACAAAGAATCTTTACCAAGGATGAAGAACAAAACACCAACCAAGCTCTAAGAGACGCAAGCTTTCTCTCCTTCTTCTTCTTCTTCTTCTCCAAGTAGTATCCGGCCGCCGCAAGAGCTCCATGGGGAGAGAGAGGTTCGGCCACCACAAGAGGAAGAGAGGGAGAGGATGATGATGATGGCCGGCCACACCAAGGAACAAAAGAGGGAGAGAAATAATAGAGGTTGTATCTCATGAAGGCACCCTCACCCCTTCTTTTATATTCCTTGGCCTAAGCAAATTAGGAAATTTAATTACAATAAAATTTCCTTAATTTCCTTGACATGATTTAATTGAGAAAAATAAAATAAAATTTCCCAATTTAATCTATATTGGTCGGCCACATCAAGGGGAAACAATTTAGACAAGTTTTAATCAACAAATTAAAACTTCCTAATTTGTTTCCGGAAATTTTAAAAAATAAAATTTCTCTTCAAAAATCTCTTCATGGTTGATAAAAGGAAATTTCTATAATTTTAATTTTACAACATGTGAATAATTTTTAAAGAGAAAATAAAATATCTCACCAATCTACAAATAAGGAAAGAGATCTCTTTCTTTAATCTTTTGTTGATCTTTTACAGGAGAGATATTTTAATTTTAATTCTCTTTAATAAATTATATCTTCCATATAATAAAAAATTAAAATTAAAATCCTTTTTTAATTTAATATGGCCGGCCCCTCTAGCTTGGGTTCAAGCTAGGGTCGGCCACCCCAACTTATGCTTAGGCCGACCCTAGCTTGGTTCCCAAGCTAGCTTGGCCGGCCCCCTTTAGGTGGGTATAGAAGGTGGGTATAGGTGGGTATAGTTCTCTATAAATAAGAGGCTACGATAGGGGCCGAGAGGAGGAATTGGTTTTGGTCTCCCGATAAAATTAAGCATCCCGTGTTCGCCCCGAACACACAACTTAATTTTATCAATAATAATTCATTCCACTAGAGAACTATTATTGAACTACTGCACCATCCCAAATTACATTTTTGGGCTCCTTCTTATTATGAGTGTGTTAGTCTCCCTGAGTTTAAGATATCGAATGTTCACTAATTAAGTGAGTTACTGACAACTCATTTAATTAATATCTTAGTCCAAGAGTAGTACCACTCAACTTTATCATCATGTCGGACTAGGTCCACCTGCAGGGTTTAACATGACAATACTTATGAGCTCCTCTTGAGGACATTATCAACCTAGTATCTCTAGGACACAGTTTCCTTCTATAATCAACAACACACACTATAAGTGATACCATTTCCCAACTTATCGGGCTTATTGATTCATCGAACTAAATCTCACCCATTGATAAATTAAAGAAATAAATATCAAATATATGTGCTTGTTATTATATTAGGATTAAGAGCACACACTTCCATAATAACCGAGGTCTTTGTTTCTTTATAAAGTCAGTATAAAAGAAACGACCTCAAATGGTCCTACTCAATACACTCTAAGTGTACTAGTGTAATTATACAGTCAAGATAAACTGATACCTAATTACACTACGACCTTCTAATGGTTTGTTCCTTTCCATTTTGGTCGTGAGCTACTGTTTATAATTTATAAGGTACTGATAACATCATCTTCTGCATGTGGCACCACATACTATGTTATCTACAGTATAAATTAATTGAACAACTACAACTAAATGTAGACAATTTGACCAAATGTGATTCTTTATTCATAATGAATGTTTACAAAGCTTAGGCTTTCAGTATACACTCCAACAATCTCCCACTTATACTAATGACTAAGCTGCCATATCTTCTACCATACATCTGATTCCCATTCCCTCCACATGCCGATCGAAAGCTTTCGCCGGAAGGGCCTTAGTGAAAGGATCTGCCAGGTTATCCGCTGATGCAATCTTGGCGATGACAACTTCTCCTCGCTTCACGATATCTCGTATCAGGTGGTACTTGCGCTCTATATGTTTACTTGCCTTATGAGCTCGTGGTTCCTTCGAGTTTGCAACTGCACCGCTATTATCACAATAAATTGTGATGATTTTGGGCAAACCAGGAATCACATCTAAGTCCATTAGAAAGTTCCTGAGCCATACTGCTTCTTTAGCTGCCTCAGAGGCTGCTACATACTCAGATTCCATGGTTGAGTCCGAAACGCATTTCTGCTTAACACTCCTCCATGAAATAGCTCCACCTCCTAAAGTAAACACATAGCCTGATGTAGACTTACTGTTGTCCCTATCTGATTGGAAATTTGAATCCGTGTAACCCACAGGGAGCAAATCGTCTGCTTGGTAAACTAGCATATAATCTCTAGTCCTTCTCAGGTACTTTAATATATGCTTTACTGCAGTCCAATGTCCTTGTCCAGGGTTACTCTGATATCTGCTGACCATGCCCACGGCAAAACAAATATCAGGTCTCATACATAGCATTGCATACATAAGGCTTCCTACAGCCGAGGCATAAGGAACTGCTTTCATGTCTTCTATCTCCTTTGATGTCTTAGGAGACATCTCTTTAGATAGAGATATTCCATGCCTAAAAGGTAAGAAACCTTTCTTGGAATTCTGCATGCTAAAACGAGCAAGGATTGTATCTATATATGAAGCTTGGGACAGACACAACATTCTTTTCTTGCGATCCCTTATTACTTTGATCCCAAGAATGTGTGCACACTCTCCTAAGTCCTTCATATCAAATTGTTTGGACAACCATACCCTTACGTTTGATAATACTTTGACATTGTTGCCAATTAACAAAATATCATCTAATAGTACAAGAAATACCACCACGTTTCCGTTACACTTCTTATATACACAAGACTCATCCGGACTTTGAATAAATCCATATGACTGGATTACTTCATTAAACCGGATGTTCCAAGATCTTGAAGCTTGCTTCAGTCCATAAATGGACCGATTGAGCTTACACACTAGATGCTCTTTGCCCTTTTCAATGAACCCTTCTGGTTGCTTCATATGGATGTTCTCTTCAAGACTTCCATTAAGGAAAGCTGTCTTGACATCCATTTGCCAAATCTCATAATCCATATGAGCAGCAATGGATAAGAGTATCCGGATAGACTTAAGCATAGCTACCGGTGAAAAGGTTTCCTCATAATCGATTCCCTCTTTCTGAGTGTACCCTTTCGCAACAAGCCTAGCTTTGAAGGTTTCTACCTTCCAGTCTGTCCCTCTTTTCCTTTTGTAGATCCACTTACATCCAACGGCTTTTACATCATCAGGTGGTTCTACAAGCTCCCAGACCTTATTAGAGTACATAGACTCTATTTCAGAATTCATCGCCTTTTGCCAAGATGCTGTATCTATATCTTGGAGTGCTTCGTCATATGTCCGGGGATCAGGTTCATGTTTACCCGGGATCAAGTCCGAAGACTCTCCCAAAAACATGAATCTCTCAGGCTGCCTCACAACCCTCCCACTACGACGAGGCACTGTCTGTGGTTGTGTATCATGTGTGACACGTGTTGCAGTCTCTTGTGGTACTTCATCTTGTACTGTTGGTACTAAAGTAGACGTGTCCTCTCTTAGTTCTTCTAAAATAACTTTACTACTGGGCTTGTGATCCATTATATAGTCTTCTTCTAAAAACTGGGCATTGGTGCTAACAATGACCTTCTGGTCTTTAGGACTATAAAATAAACCACCTTTCGTTCCTTTGGGATATCCTACAAACACGCGAACTTCTGTACGTGATTCTAACTTATCAGCATCTGGTTTTAGCACATGTGCTGGACTACCCCAAATCCGAATATGTCTTAGACTGGGTTTTCGCCCATTCCACAATTCTATGGGAGTAGAAGAAACTGATTTAGAAGGTACTAAGTTTAGAACATACATTGCTGTTTCCAGAGCATATCCCCAAAACGAATTTGATAATTCTGAATAACTCATCATCGATCTAACCATCTCCATAAGAGTCCTATTCCTTCGTTCTGCTACACCATTCTGTTGGGGTGTTCCAGGTGCAGACAATTGGGATTGAATCCCGGCCTCTGATAAGTAATTCCTAAACTCTCCTAAGAGGTATTCGCCACCACGATCAGATCGTAGTGTCTTGATACTTTTACCTAATCGTTTCTCCACATCAGCCTTGTATTCTTTGAACTTATCAAAGCACTCAGACTTGCGGTGCATTAGGTAAATATATCCGTATCTTGAATAATCATCTATAAAAGAGACAAAATATTCAAAACCACCTCTTGCCTGGACAGACATAGGACCACACAAATCAAAATGAACCAATTCCAATACTTCTTTGGCTCTATACCCCTTGGCCTTGAATGACCTCTTGGTCATTTTACCTTCCAAGCAAGATTCACAAGTTGAAAAATTTTCCAACTCTAATGAACCCAAAAGTCCATCGGCTATTAGCCTCTGAATCCTACTTAAGTTAATATGACCAAGCCTTAGATGCCAAAGATATGCTTAGTTCATTTCCGAAGGTTCTTTTCTTTTATTTGAGTTAGAAGATGAGTTATAAATTTTTATGTTTTGCTTTGTGGAAGAAATCAGATTTAAAGTATACAAATTGCCAACTAATGTACCAGAATAGATAATCACTTTATTTCTCTTAATAACTACATCGTTACTGAAAGAAACTGAATATCCATCTAAAAACAGTTTAGAAACTGAAATTAAATTCTTTCTAAAACTGGGTACATAAAGACAATTTCTTAAAACCAAATTTCTATTACTACTAAAAGATAAGTAGACGTCTCCTACTGCAATAGCCGCCACCTTAGTAGTATTGCCCATGTAGACGGTAATCTCTCCTTCAGTTAGTCGTCGGGTTTCCTGGAACCCCTGCAGGGAATTGCAGACATGATCAGTGGCTCCCGTATCTACACACCAGGTGCTGGTAGATAACACCGCTAAACATGTTTCAACAACTAGAGCATGAGATATACCTTTGTTGTTCTGATTCCTACGAGGACAGTCCGCCTTCCAATGCCCTGACTGCTTGCAGATGAAGCACTTGCCCTTCGGCTTCTTCACTCCAGCTTTAAATCCTGTACTCTAAGTTTTATTCACTTTCTTTGCTGAACCAACTTATTTCTTCTTCTTCTTTCCTTTCGGTTTAGAAGTAGAACCATTTTCAACATAGTGAGAGTTGTGACTAAACAATCCTTCTGCTGCCTGAAGTTCTGTCAGTAGTTCCGCCAATGAATATACCCTTTTATTCATATTGTAATTCAGGCGGAATTGCTCAAAACTTCTAGGTAGTGTTTGGAGGATCATATCGATCTGGGTTTCCCCATCAATTTCTCCTCCAAGGATCTGTATCTCGTTCTTATAAGCCATCATCTTTAAGATATGATCCCTCACAGGAGTACCCTCTTGCATGGTGGCTGTCATTATCTTTCTCATGGCTTCTTGTCTAGAAGCCCTATCCTGATGACCAAAGAGTTCCTTGAGATTGTTCATAATATCATAAGCTGTTGGTAAATCTTGATGCTGATGTTGCAATACATTTGACATTGAAGCCAAAATATAACACCGCATCATCTCATCTGCTTTTACCCATTTCCTATGATATTCAATCTCCTCTTGGGTAGATTCACCAGTAGGTGCTTCAGGGCAAGGCTCAGTCAGTACAAATTTATAGCTTTCAACAGTAAGAACAATGTCCAGGTTCCTTTTCCAATCTATGTAATTAGGTCCAGTAAGTCTATTCTGTTGAAGTATGATGGACAGTGGGTTGAAAGTCATCCTAAGAATCACAAATAACTTTTGGTCAGATCTCTAAATTTAGAATAATATTGATTCCTCAAACAATACTATTTTAAATTAACCAACACCTCAAAATACCGTGAATTTTGTATGCCACGTTAGTGTGGATGTATACAAATTCAATATTTGTAAAAGGAGGATTTTAACCCATTAATTTTATTATCTTATCAACCTAACTTTTTGACAAATAAAATTAATAGTTGGTGTCTTTTAGTCACACAAATAATAGCAGTGACTCCGATGGGGAGGATACTATTAGATGTGTCTAAGTGTATACCATTACTTGACACTAAGTCCATTAATAAGATTATGCCCCTTCCGTTGGGGAAGATCACACGCTCTTAATTAACTTCCTATAGTCATCCAAAAATGGAAGTCTGTTCTAGTGATCCACAAACAAGCTCATCCGTTATGGAGGAAGGCACTCAGAGCCAACGCGCAAGCTTGTTTGCATCACTTACAAACCAGTAATGGAGACCATGAGATTTATTTAAAAATCCCTCTCCCACTTAGTTATTTATAAACGAGGAATTTTAACTATGCTAGCCTACTAGTCATGTATACTAACATGCACACACAGCACAATATAAAAGCAATAAATAGAAAATCTAATTTTCAACTATTATGGCTTTTATCTATAGTTGTCCTTCGTGTGTTGTCATCCCAAGCTGCTGCCATATTTGGCCACCGCCACCAGGTCTAGCTGTCGCATCCATCTTGCTCCTAGTTCCGCTGCGCCTCTGGTCCTTAGAAGGTTCCACGCTTTGCAAGATTTGATCCGCGACATAAATAGAATTTTACATTTTTGATTCTATATTCCATAAAAGGAATGTACATGTATCTATATCAAAAATAAAATCCTAATAAAACTAAATACAGCTCCTGCTGTATTTTTAATACAATCATGCACACACATATAAATCCCCTTGACATGTCCAAGGGTCCAATCACACACATAATAACTAAAAGCCATAATAGTTGGATCCTGCATCCACAAAGTTAGCACATCCTACTATTATCCTGCCTAAATTATGTATGACATGTGCATAATTAAACTAATACCAAATACACAGAGGCAAAACCCTAGCTCTGATATCAATTGTTGGTTGCTACTCGAAAAACCTAGAGGTTCCACTGTACAAAAATTTTGTACAAAGGTCTGAACCTTTTCCTAGCTACCATGTGTTCTTTTAAATTAAATTTTGGATCGCCTGCGGAACTTAACACGTTTGATCCAAAACTTAATCTATTCGTTCTTTTAAGTTTTGATTTGGGTCTCCTGCGGAACTTAACACGTTCGATCCAAATCACCTTAAGTTATTAATTCCATTAAATATTAATTTCCATAATTGGTTCCCAGTACTGACGTGGCGAGGTACATGACCTTCTTGGATATGGGAGCAACCACCACCGACTAGACAAAACCTTTTACAGAAAGCTAATATTTAATTTCCTAAAATAACTTTAGGTTAAGCGAAAAGAACAATCAAATCACAAGGAAAAATAAAACAAAAGAACACAATATCGAAAAACATATTCGAAATACTAGAATCGTAAGGCTCTTGTATTTGGTATTATTTCCATAAATAACTAGCATGATACGGAAAGGAAAAATTACTAGTTATACCTTCTAGAAAGACCTCTTGATCTTCTACCGTATTTCTCTTCTAACCTCGGACGTTGTGTGGTCAACGATCTTCCGAGATGAGAAACCACCAACCACCTTCTTCTCCTCCTAGCTAGGTTCGGCCACAAAGAATCTTTACCAAGGATGAAGAACAAAACACCAACCAAGCTCTAAGAGACGCAAGCTTTCTCTCCTTCTTCTTCTTCTTCTCCAAGTAGTATCCGGCCGCCGCAAGAGCTCCATGGGGAGAGAGAGGTTCGGCCACCACAAGAGGAAGAGAGGGAGAGGATGATGATGATGGCCGGCCACACCAAGGAACAAAAGAGGGAGAGAAATAATAGAGGTTGTATCTCATGAAGGCACCCTCACCCCTTCTTTTATATTCCTTGGCCTAAGCAAATTAGAAAATTTAATTACAATAAAATTTCCTTAATTTCCTTGACATGATTTAATTGAGAAAAATAAAATAAAATTTCCCAATTTAATCTATATTGGCCGGCCACATCAAGGGGAAACAATTTAGACAAGTTTTAATCAACAAATTAAAACTTCCTAATTTGTTTCCGGAAATTTTAAAAAATAAAATTTCTCTTCAAAAATCTCTTCATGGTTGATAAAAGGAAATTTCTATAATTTTAATTTTACAACATGTGAATAATTTTTAAAGAGAAAATAAAATATCTCACCAATCTACAAATAAGGATAGAGATCTCTTTCTTTAATCTTTTGTTGATCTTTTACAGGAGAGATATTTTAATTTTAATTCTCTTTAATAAATTATATCTTCCATATAATAAAAAATTAAAATTAAAATCCTTTTTTAATTTAATATGGCCGGCCCCTCTAGCTTGGGTTCAAGCTAGGGTCGGCCACCCCAACTTATGCTTAGGCCGACCCTAGCTTGGTTCCCAAGCTAGCTTGGCCGGCCCCCTTTAGGTGGGTATAGAAGGTGGGTATAGGTGGGTATAGTACTCTATAAATAAGAGGCTACGATAGGGACCGAGAGGAGGAATTGGTTTTGGTCTCCCGATAAAATTAAGCATCCCGTGTTCGCCCCGAACACACAACTTAATTTTATCAATAATAATTCATTCCACTAGAGAACTATTATTGAACTACCGCACCAATCCCAAATTACATTTTTGGGCTCCTTCTTATTATGAGTGTGTTAGTCTCCCTGTGTTTAAGATATCGAATGTTCACTAATTAAGTGAGTTACTGACAACTCATTTAATTAATATCTTAGTCCAAGAGTAGTACCACTCAACTTTATCATCATGTCGGACTAGGTCCACCTGCAGGGTTTAACATGACAATACTTATGAGCTCCTCTTGAGGACATTATCAACCTAGTATCTCTAGGACACAGTTTCCTTCTATAATCAACAACACACACTATAAGTGATACCATTTCCCAACTTATCGGGCTTATTGATTCATCGAACTAAATCTCACCCATTGATAAATTAAAGAAATAAATATCAAATATATGTGCTTGTTATTATATTAGGATTAAGAGCACACACTTCCATAATAACCGAGGTCTTTGTTTCTTTATAAAGTCAGTATAAAAGAAACGGCCTCAAATGGTCCTACTCAATACACTCTAAGTGTACTAGTGTAATTATACAGTCAAGATAAACTGATACCTAATTACACTACGACCTTCTAATGGTTTGTTCCTTTCCATTTTGGTCGTGAGCTACTGTTTATAATTTATAAGGTACTGATAACATCATCTTCTGCATGTGGCACCACATACTATATTATCTACAGTATAAATTAATTGAACAACTACAACTAAATGTAGACAATTTGACCAAATGTGATTCTTTATTCATAATGAATGTTTACAAAGCTTAGGCTTTCAGTATACACTCCAACAGCACTAACACAAATGTAAGTATAATACTATTGTTGGGATTTTAATTTTTTAAAATGAGTTGACATGATCCGAGCTTATCCAGTAACCAAAATACAATCCAAGAAATTATCATGGAAACTAAAATACTAAACAATTCAAATGAATCATGACTATTTCAAAATTATCCAATATCCAAGCTTTAGTGAAGCGAGGTAAGATCCTTAAGGTTAGGACAAAACTCAAACTTATCTCCGTATAATACTTAGCTCATTTCATGCTACTAGAGATAGAGAAAAGTGATACACTAAATATACTAGTACTATATCCACAGCAATATGAATCAAGAAATGAACGTGCTAACCATTTTTCTATTAGATAAGTCTGTAGTAATATGAGGAATGATGTTCTCGACATGCCACAAAACAATTAAAAAGCTAGTCGAAGTGACAATCAAAACAAACTGAATAAAGACTCGCAAAACACTAACATGAAAATAAGCAACAATGCAACATAAAACTAAGAAATGAAAACAAGAAAAACAAATGGAAGTGCAGGAAATGTAAAGGAAAGAAAATGCAAAGGACTCAGACTGTATAAACACCCCCCAGACTTAAACTTTTTATCATACCGATGAAATCAATATGGTGGTGGAGGAGGGGGAAAACGAGGACCTCGTCCACGTCGACCGAAAGGGAAACTAGGTATACTAGGGGTCTGGCCAAGGTACTCATGGTAGTAGTACAGAGTGTTAACATAATGTCTAGTGATGTCTATGGCCTCCATAAATTTCCTCATTCTTGCTTGGTCAACGTCATACTCTTGAACAAACTCAGTCATCTGACATTGGTAATTCCTCGTGAACTGAAAATAACCATGTATCTCTTGGAACTGGTCATTAGACAATTTGAAGCGCCCCTCCAACATTTAGTGTTGGGCACTATGCTTCTCATGAAGTGAATCTAAAGAGGCACGGAAGTCAGAAAAGTCAAATATGGAAGAACCTGTACCATAGGTAAAAGAGTGTCTAGTAGGTTTCGGATGTCCAGACGACTGAGGGTGTCCAGATGAAGAGGGCTCAAGGTGGGGCTCCATATCTCCTACTAGTGGGGAACAAACTCGGGAGTTACGTCAGTAATAACCCAAGTAGCGGCGTTGCGAACCGAGGTATGCTCAGGATAAGGTAGAGGTATCGAAAAACCGTCCTTTCTAGGAAAGGCAAACCCGTTCTCATCCCGTCAAATCATCTTCATGGCAAGACAAACATCGATATTGATCATATTGTTGCCATGAATGACTTCCAACTCATCAAGTTCATAACCCAGATTTATAACTATTTGGGTTATTAGACCGCCAAAGACTATCAACCCCGAAGATGCTTTCACGACTCTTACAAGGTTTTGCAAAAAATGGAAATTGGAATGAAATTTAACTTTATTAAGAATAGCCCAAAGAGAATAAAGTTCCACCTTTCTAACTACCCCATCACTATCCCCTTTACAAAAAATGGTTTTACTCATAACACGGTGTAGGTATCTGAATACGAGATTTTGTATATGGAAAGATTTAGCTCTAAAGGGTTCATAAGGATTATTTGATCCAGTAATAGATGTCCAACGCTTATTCCAATTAAAATTTGGATCAAATCTTTAAGCACCAGTAGTAGGTAAGCCAAAATAATTATTAAACTCACTAAATATCCACTAAAATTTTTTGTTCATTAGTCTAAAGCTGATATTGCCAATATAAACATCTTCAGAAAAGAAGTGGATATCAATTAAACTTAAAAATTCAAGGATAAGGCGAGAATATGTTAGTAGATGTGTGTAACATCATATCATTCTAATCAAAAGTACTAATCATCCAATCTACATCATTCCTAATTTTCAAAATATCTATGGTAGTTGGATCCATATATCTAGTACATAATCATTCTAATAATAAGAGAATCATATCTAGATTTATACTCTTCATTATAATACTCATTATCATTACCTTTGTCGCGTGCACCTCTTGCCTTTGCCCTTTGATGTAGCTTTTTCCTTGCCTTTGTCCCTTCTCAGTTCTTTTCCTTTGCTAGATTCACCACTTCCTCGTCAGATTCTTTTCAAGAGATGATACATGATGGAAAGATAAGTGAGGGAGAGTGATTGATTGAACAAAAAGGAGGAGAAAACTTGTGAGAAGTGGTAGATCTTGAGGATAAAGAAGGAAGAGGAAAAGATAAGGGGTTCTTGGATTTGAGATTAGGTTTTGGATCTAGATTTGGATATGGATCTTGGAGAAAATGAGTCTAAGATCTAGATTTGTGAGGTGGATGAAGAAGGATTGAGGAGAAAAATGATTTGAGAGGAGAAAGAAGTGAATAGGGTGATCTTGGCAAGGTTGTGCGACGGACACGATTGTGTCTTAAAGACATGGTCAGGCCAAGGCTTCGTCACACGGCCGTGTCATTTGACATGGTCAGTTTCTTCTTCCTCTTGGCTTGTTCCATACAGCCATGTCGATTGACATGAGCTATGTTGGCTTCCTTTCTACCAACTTCACATGGCCATGTGAGATCACGAGACCATGTTCCTCTTTCTTACGGCTAGGTTCACATGGTCGTGTGAATTCACACGACCGCCTTCATCTTCCTTTCTGCCAGAACCACATAGTCGTGTGATGTCGCACGACCTATGTCTCTCCCTTCTCTTTTTGCATCACACGACCGTGTGGAGTCACACGACCGACTTTGTAAGGTGTATAAAGATTGAATTTTCTCCTTTTTGACTTCACCGATGCCTCTACGCCCATGAGATGAACATGGTCAGCTCGTGGAGGTTGCGCACAACCTGAAAACAAAATTAAGAAACACTTAGATAAACTAACTAAGAGAAGAAAATTGAAAACTGGAAAAAGGAACCCTTGAGTTGTCTCCCAAGAAGCGATTATTTTAGGTCTTTAGCTCGACCCAATCTCTGTTGACATGGATTATACCCATGGAAGTATGGCTATCCCTCATTGGGTTGGTGCTGCTGAATCTTTCTTCATTCTAGCCCTTGCAGGGTAGATATACTTTTCATTATTGGTTGAGGGCCTTCTCCTAATTTCTATCAGATCATATGCTACATCCGGCAGCCTCCCATGAGAATGGAAGTTCCATTCCTTAATCTTATAGGCATCCACCCCACTGTAAATGCTTACAAGAAAAGAAGAGACATATTATGGAATTTAGATAGATCAAATTCAAATCTTTCCTTGCCAATAACCAGAGATAGTTTATGATTCTTCACATTAATAATGGCTCCAACAGTTGCAAGAAAAGGTCTTCCCAATATGATTGGGATCTTTGGATCCTCCTCCATGTCTAAAACTAAAAATTAGTGGGTATGATACAACCCCCCCACCATTATTGACACATCTTCAATGATACCTATAGGGTACCTGCATGAGTGATTAGCTAAATATTATGCCATAGTTGTAAGTTTGAAATTTTTAAGACCTAGCTTATTATAGATCGAATATGGAATAAGGCTAACACTCACCCTCAAATCATAAAAAACTCTTTCTATAAATTTAGTTCCTATTGTGCAAGGAATAAAGAAGCTTCTAGGATCTTGAAGATTTGGAGGAGTGGTTACCAAGAATAGGGTGCTGCATTCCTCCATTAACGCTATGGTCTCAAACTCTCCTTTCTTTCTTCTGTTAGACATGATATTCTTCAAAAATTTGGCAAACTTAGGCATTTGATAAAGAGCATCAATAAGAGAAAACTCAATACAAATTTCCTTGACCCTTTCTAGAAACTTGCTAAATTCTTCATCCTTTTATGTCATGGCTAGTGTTTGTGGAAAAGGAATTGTTTGGCTTTGTAATGGAAGTGGAAGAGTCCCTTCAACCTTCTTAGTATTCTCCTTATCATCTTGGATCTTAACTGGGTTTGGTGTGGGAGGAGAGGGCTCTTCTAGAATGTCAATCCCTTTAGGAGCATTCACTTAGGGGTCTCCCAAGATCTGTCTGCTTCGAAGTTATATTCTGTTACAATATTCCACTGGATTTACATCAGGCTTGCCTGGGAATGCTCCTGGTGTTCTTAAAGAAGATGATGCTATCTGGGCAATCTGGCTATCTTGCATCATTTGGTATTTTTCAATGCTATCCATTCTTTGAGTAAGTTGCTTGAGTTCATTCTTCATTTCCTTTTGCTCGGCAAGAGATTCCTCAAGAATCTTTTCTATCCTGGATAGTTGATTGCCTTATGATGGTTGTTGTTGATAGCTTTATTATCCAGGTTGGTAACATATCCTTGCTCTTGTCGATGGTCCTTGATCTTAGTTGTTCCAGTAAGAAAAGTTTGGATGATTCTTCCACCCAGGGTTGCATGTGTTGGAATACAAATTATTTTGTCTTTGATTATAACTCACTATTACATCGCATTGCTCAAGTTGATCTATTTGTGTAGAGATGGCCCCCAAAGGACAAGTGTCTTGGCCATGATCTATGCTTCCATAAGTGTCACATACGCATTCAATTGCATTGGCCATACTAGTTCCCATATTCTCAAGCTTTTTAGTCAAAGCACCCAATTTTACAGATATAAGAGTAATAGTATCGACATCGAATTTTCCTGATGCTTTGATAGGGTTTCTAGAGAAAAAACCTCCACATCTTTCAGATGTCCACTGATGATAGTTCTGAGCTACACTCTCTATGATAGCTTCGGCCTCATCTAAACTTTTGTTCATTAATGCCCCTCCAGCCATGGAATCAAGGGACACCTTCGTGTGATAATTGCTGTCGTTATAAAAAGTGTATAACACTAACCACTTCTCAAGTCTGTGATGCGGCCATTTGCCTGAGCATATTTTTGGATCTATCTCATACTTCAAATAATGATTCTGAATCTGACTTCTGAACTTTGCTATAAGATTCCTCATGTGGGCAGTTTTATTGGGAGGATATAATTTATTAAGAAATTATTGCTCGTATTGTTCCTAAGATATGATACTATTAGATGGTAAGGAGTTAAGCCACTGTTTGGCTCTATCTCTTAAAGAAAATCCAAATAATAATAATCTAACTACTTCTGTTGGAACTCCATTTATCTTCATTATATTGTAAATTTTATAAAAAAAACTTCCAGATGTTGGTTTGGGTCTTCATGTGGTATACCTCCAAATTAATTTTATTGAACCATAGTAATCACTGCAAGCTTAATCTCAAAATTATTGGCTTTAATAGGTAATCTGGTGATGCTAGATCGAAGCCCATGTTTATATGGTGCTGCATAATCTTTGAGAGGTTTGTTCGTCATTTCAAATGATTCTTGTTCTTCTTGATATTTTTGCAGATTTCTTTTTCTTTGGTATGTTCTATCAATTTCAGGATCGAGTAGTAATAGATCTCCTACAAGATTATATCTTCGCAAGCAAGAACAAGTTTATAAATATTTAAAATGCAAATTCCAAATGTAAGAAGAAACATAATTTTCAATTTTTGAAGTAAAATTAAGAAATCTAAAGTACATAATTTAAATTGTAAAAAGAAAAAATTTTCAGATAAAGAAGTAACTAATGGAAGATGTAATTACAAAACAGAATTACAGAGAATATTTACAATAAAAGAAAAGAAAATAAGTTTAGACTAACTCAAATTATTATCTCCCAATGTTATAAGCGCAGTTCTTAGCAACGACAACAAAAATTTGTTACGTACTGCAAGTGCACTATTACGTCATCAGTAATATAAAAGATTGTTAAACCCACATAGATTAGTTATAAGCACTAGAGATCTTTCATGGAGAATTAACTAAACAATTGGTGATTGCAAGCTATGAACTAAGTAAGGAAAACAAGATTGAGAAAAGGGAAGAGAGAGAGAGAGAGATTCGCTTTATGGAGATATTCTAGGGGTTCAGTTTCATTATGATGTGTATCAATGTATCATGGTTGACCAATTATCTATCCTCAATTCACATGCACTTGTAGGAAGTTAGATTCATTACTGACTCTCCCCTGAAGTGGTCAAACCGACATGATATTTTGATCAATATCCCTTCCTATGGACTAGGAATGACTCCTATAAAGTTTAGTAATGGGTCACCCTTGTCACTAGGGCCCCTCAATCATAAATTATAAGAAGACTCATACTCAATATCATTAGAGATAAAGATATCAATTACATGCAATTCCCTACTTCCTTGTGGGGAAATTGCTTCTCCTTTCAAGATCATACCCTAGATGTATGTTAACGGGTTACCCCTGTTACTAGGGCCCCTCGGTTATACAATTTAGGGCATCTCCCCTATGGGATCAATAATCCAACACAACCATTCAATGAAACATGAGAAATAAAATCAAACACAATGCATACACATAAGATCAAATAGATACAAAACATGATAATATCATCTAGATGGGAAATTGGCATATCTATGAGTTCTTACATCAATCCACACCACAATTACTCCCTTAATCTTAGAACAATAGATCTATTCTATGGCTAGAAGAAAAATATCCAAAGACATAAAGATTGAAAGCATCTAAATCCAACAAGAAGAGGAAAGGAGAAGAATGCTTATCCGGTTGCGTCAAGTGATCTTCAGATCCAATCCTTTATTTACAGAGTCGATGTGATGATGGAAGCAACCTCGGATCATTGAACAAAGAGCATGGAGAGAGTGGATCATCACCAAGATGGATCTCCCTAAAGGAAGAACCTTCCTCCCTTTGAAAAGGGGAAGAACCCTCCTTATATAATGTAGGGCACAGGCTTGGCATGACCCATGCCCTGGCCGTGTCGAATCCACAAGGCCAAGTTCTTCTTAGCTTCGAGTTGAGTGGCATGACCATGTGGAATCACACGACCGTGTTTTGCTCAGCCTTTGGTCTATCCACACGGTCGTGTGGATCGACACAGCCAGTGTCTACATCGACTCTAGAAAGTTACATGGCCATGTGAGGTCACACGGTCGGATTCTATTTCTCCTCTAGAAGGCCACATGACCGTGTGGATTCACACGACCATGTGGAATCACATGACCAAGGTCTTCTCCTTCTCTGGTAGGTGGCACGACCGTGTAGGATTCACACGGCCAAGCCCCTTTTTCTTTGTTTGCTCCCCAGGATTATCTCTGACTACTGTTTCACTCTAAAAGTGGCTTTTGTCAATAGAAAAAATACACAAAGGGCATATCTCTGACAAAGAAAAGTAATTATGCAGAAAATATAAGAAGAGGTATAAAAATGCACAGATTAATTGCAGACAAAGTATGTGAATGTACAACAAAGTATGCATAAAAGTGTATATAATCTACGCACATCACTCTTTTGATCCAAATAGCTTCCACTACACCAACAATTGGTATTCGAGTTTAGACCACTAGAAGGACTAATCGACAACTGTGCAATAAGAGAAGATAAAAAAATGGTCAGATCAAACATCTATCCACCTAAGTTCAAGAGAAAGTTCACAATATGAAAAAAGAAAATGGAGGTATTTTTAAAAATTGATTTTGATATTATGCTTTGTATAAAACATGATTTTGAAGTGCCCAAGAACAAGGATGGTGAAGAAATCAAGGAACAACTATAAACCAAAAAGCAATGAGATGAATTCACGACTAATGATAAGGATGAGTTTCACTTGTTAAGCGTACTACTAGTGCAAGAACTCAATCATATTGGTGCCTATGATTCTGCCAAAGATCTTTGAAAAAAGTTCCTGAAACTCCATGAAAGAACCTCAGAAATAAAACTAACAAAATGATATCTGCTCAAAAATCAACTCAGCAACCTCTGAAAAGGATGAGAAAGTTGCATAATTGCATACAAAGTTGATAGAGATCCTCACCATCCTCAACAACCTTGAAGAAATAATCACAAACCAAGACATGGTCAGATCTGCACTCAGTGCATTTCCAAGAACTCAAGAATTGGTATCGACAGCAGACTTTTATTATATTTCAAAAATCTCGAGGTAAGTAGTTTTGAAAAATTCTTTTCCACTATAAAATTACATGAAACTAGATGTGCAGGTATAAAAGAAATAGGAATGACAAACTACAACATCACTCTAAAAGCAAAGAAGAGCAAATCAAAATCAGACACATCTTTAGACAGATATGAAGAAGCTTATCTAGTAAGGAAGATGAAGAATTTTTTTTAAATCTAACATGTTTGATAGGAAACTAGCCTTAAGACTGTTAAGAAGAAAGGATGAAACGAAAGTAAGGTGCTACAATTGTGATAAGGAAGGTCACATGAAGGACAATTTTCCCAAGCTCAAGAAAAAGAACAAAGAAAAGGGTAAGGACAAGAAGACTATACAAGACAAATATAAGAATCTAAAAGCAACTTAGGATGACTTCTTAGAAGATTCAAAGTTGGAACAAATAGTGGGGATTGCAATGACAACGACTCATCAAGAAGAAGATAACTACTTATCAATAGTAGAAAGCAATAGTGTAGAGGGAGTCTCAATCAACAAATTTGACACGATAAATGAGGTAAGACTTTTGTCCTCATATTAACTTTATGATGTGATTAAAGTGCTTTCTAGCTCATAGTATAAATTAAAAACTAAGTACATAGAATTGAAGAAAGTTAAATTAGACTAAGAAAATAAATTAGACAATTCATGCTCAAAAGAAGAATATGAAAGATTATCAAATGAAAACTTAAGATTAAGGAACTAGATAGATTCATTAAAACTAAGTCTAGATAAATTTTCAGTTGGTTTAGATAATTTAAATTTATTAAAGATCCAAAGAACAAAAGTTGGAAGAGAAGGACCATAATATAATTTTCAAAATTCTAGGGGCTTAATTAGAAAATAATTAAAATATTTTATCTCTAAAAAATATTTGATAAATTCACTAAGTAAAAATTTATTTTAGGTGCCTAAATATGAAGATAGTTAACTCAATATGCATGAGTAAAATCTTTGTTTCCATTATTATTCTGTACAATTTTTTTACAAAAATGGATTTTGTGTAAAAATATGACATGTTTTCTATCAGTAGGTAAAAGTTCATAATTTTTGGACGTTTTGATAATTTTTAATAACTGTTTAAAGAAATTTTTTATTATAAAAATTAGAAAGTTAATTACAGTAAATTTTTAGCGAAAATTTATTTTTTGTGATAGAGAATATTATCCTTCATATTTTGGAATTATTTCAAATTTTCTATTAATCAGGCAATTTTTACCATATTTTTCTTCGAATCTCAATTTTTATTGTTGTCAAAAGTGGAAGAAATGGAAACATTAGGGGTTGGGGCCTTAGGATTAGCTCATTATTATTTAGCCTAATGTGCATTACTCCATTTTTAAACTCTATTTTTTTTAGTTTGACGAACATAAAAAATGGGAAGATTATACACCCCTTAAATATGAGCCACAGTTGTTTTGATATGTTATCAAACTAAGTTTAAATTAGGGTGTGCTATGTCTCTAACTTGTGTATCTAAGTATGCTTAGGATCCAATGGAGTATGGTGAAGAGTATGCTCGAGGGACCGAAAAGAACGAGGAGCATCGGAGACAACGAGCCTTTGCAGAAGACATGGTAAGCGAGAATGATAGAATAGAAAAAGAGACAATAGGCTCAGTGCATTCGAGGGATTAGATACTGTAGAAAAGTACTCCAAAGTGAAAAGGATGGAGCTAAATAAAGCTGCAGAAGGAGTTGGATCCTGTCAATTGAACCAGCGGGATCGGCTGACCAAAAGCAAGGATCGATTGACTGAACCTATAGATTGATCGACCAAATGCCACATCAGCAGAGAGTAATGCCCGTTGTGTGGATGAGAGAGTCTACCACATCAACAAGACATGTATCAAACGGTCAAGAAATTGACCATTAGAGCCGATAAATGTTGATTCGCCATGTAAGCAAATAATCGAGCAAGTGATTGTTGCGTGGATAAAAGCTAACCTACCAAGACAGCTTTTTTAGTTGCTTGAATAGATCGATTAGTTGACCGAACATGCCTTAACGACACTCTGCATAGTGTTTATAAATAAACACAAGGAGTTCAATTGTAGACACACACATTCGAATTACTTTCCATATTAATTGCTTCTCAATTGTTCTCTCGTGCTCTATTGTTGTAAGAGGTTTCTCTACCTCTAGGATACTTTTAAGAAGGAGAAGATAGTGGATCTTCAATAGTTTTTGGATTAGAAACCAGTTAGTTATAAACTAAGTAAAAGTACTTAGCATCTTTCTTTTATGTATTTATGTTTTTTTTACTTAATGCGTGTGTGCCCTTGCTAAATTGTTAGTAAGAAAAACTGAGTTTTCATTTGCAAGAATGCATCCCCTTCTTTGATCCAAACAACTTTCGTTGTACTAACAATATGTTCCTATAATTTCTACACACTCAAACACACACATCAAAATACAGGGCAATACCTAACTTAAATCTTTTGTCAAATATCTAAACTCAATGTTGCACTAGACTGCTTGCAGTATGATTTCATCAACAATCTCCTCCCTTTTTATGTTTGACAATATGCTTAAGTTATGAAAACCAATAACAATAATAAAATGCTTGTTCACATTCACTAAATGTACTACCAAGCATTAGGGCCTACGTCTAAGCTCCCCCTACACCTATGTTATCCCTAAAGCTAAGATTTTTTTATAAGTGAGCTATGTTAATGTCAAAATAATCTACAAGTAGGCCTAAGATAGCACTCATGACTAATAGAATATCATATTTGAGTAGATATTGAAGTACCTGCATACATGGACTTGTACTTTCCTATATAGACTCTCTACATCCAACCTTTCACCCTAAAACAAGCTTCAGTTCATGGCCTACCACACATGATGAATCATGAATGTCATGGCTAGGTGTCAAGCTTTGACCAAGACTCTAGTCCCTTGATAGTTCTACTTGAACACTTGAAACATCCTCCCATAGGTGCATATCGCATCCTGCATGTGGAACCATCCTCAAACTTTCCTCCAAATCAGAGTAGTGACAACATTTGAAGAAGAGGTTCTCCTAAGTCTCTACTTCTATCCCACAAAGGTGCACATCTTATCCTCTTTATAGGATCATCTACTGGGCAACCACCCCTATCTAAGTAGCCAAGATCAAGGAGTTTTCAAATTACACCATTAGAGGATAACAATGTTCACATTATTGGTGCAGTCAACACTGATAATCGAACGTGTATTTTTGATATATGACAAAGAGTTTAAAGTTAGACATTATGTATTTAATATATGAGCTAAATGTGCAAGTCACTTTACATAGAAAGTCCTAATGGGTCAGGAAGACCAGACATTAAGCATCAAAAAGACTTAGTGGGCCAGGATAACCAGACACTAGGCAAGGAGTCTTAGTGGATTTGAAGGACCAGACATTAGACAGAAGATCATATGAGTTTATCTGGCAGTGCACTTGATGGGTCAATTGGATGATGCGTGTAAATTATGCATGTTTCTAACCATTATTTGTGGTATATTTGTATGCATTTTATGAGCATGATTTACACTTGCACATCATATTTTTTTATGATCCTACCACTTTTACTCTTTTAGTTCAAAATCTATTCTTTTTGTATTTTGATTGATAAGACACATTTTTTGGAGCAAAAATGATACATATTGGACATTGGAGTGAGATGTGGAGATAAGGGGCATGTACTAGTCGTGTCCTAAGACACAAGAGAGTCCCTCGGGCAAAATTTATTGAAGAATGAAGGCGAAAGAAGAGTTAGAAAAATCAACAAGGTGATGGTCGTGGCTCACAAACATAGTCATTCCCCCTCTATTGTGGCTATGCCTTCAATCGAAGTCTACACGGTTTGGCTATGCCTCCCAAGCACGGTTGTGCCTTGTCTACAAATTTCCAGCCTCCAACCGAATGCATCATGATTTGGCAATGTCTTTTCCTGATGAAATTTAGCTCATCCCCCATGGTTCGGCTGTGCCAAAAAGGCACGATCATGCCTCAACTCACAACTTTGGTCGAGATTATCATCGCATGGCCAGGCCAAAAGGCACGACCATGTTGTGTCATGACAAGCTTGTGTGGGGACTCTATAAAGGGTTTTGAAATCCCTTTTTTGGGGGAGGATGGTTCTCTCTTCAAGGAAAACCCAAGGGATCCATTTCTAAGACCGATTTTGATGATCCATCCATAATTCAAACAAGGATTTCATCTGAGAAGACTGGTATTGCAAAGATAAGCGTTCTCCTCCTCTCTCTTTGGGATTTGGTGTAGAATGCTCTTCATTTTGTCTATTGATTGTATTCCCTTTGCTATATATTGAGTATATTTTCTAGATTTTAGGATGTAGGAAATAAGTATGATGTGATGTTAGTGTGTGAACTATATATTTGGCTATTTCCTTATTTTATGATATGTTTATATTTTGTTCTTATTTGATTGAATGTGTGTGTTGTGAATGCAATTGGATGTAATGGATTGCAGAGGATTTTTTTCATCTTGTAGAGGAGAATATCTAGATCGTATGATCATGGGATCCTTAGTGATAGAGAGTATCCCTTTAAGCAGATTTTCTAGTGTGATCTTTTTGAAAGGAGGTCAATTTACTACAAGGGGATAACTAATTAGAGATTAATAGATTTATCCCAATTTAGTGTTAGCAAGTGAATTATATAATCTAAACTATATGATTAGGAGGCCCTAGTGATAGAATCACAGAGGGTATCCCATTAATTAGACTTTCTAGTGTTACTTCTTTATTTAATAGCATTGAAATTAGGGTAAATACTCCGATGTAACCTTCACTAGTTTATACCAGTAATTTAGTTAGAATCCCCACAAGTACGTAAACATGGAGGTAAGGAGGTGAACAAAATATAAGACATCAACTAGCATCATAGTGAAACTGAAATCCTAGAATTGTTTCCCCCCAAATTTAGATTTCTTCTAGTGATCTCTTGCTCTCTCTCTCTCTCTTTCTCACTCTCGTTCTCATTCTCTTGAGTGCACTTGACTTTAAACTGTTGGGTTTTTCGGGCCGTTAAAACCGCTTTTTCGCGTTGCGGAAACCCCGAAAGCCCCTAGCCAACGGATCCGTGCAAAGAAAGAGTTTGAAAAACACACGAATACGAGTTTCTACCTAGATCTACACTTAGATCTACAAAAGAAAAAGGTTATACCTTTGTAGCGAAGCCCTTCGCGTTCCCGCTCGTCCAAACGGTGTCGGATCTCAAGAGTATCAAAATAGATACCCCTCTAGAAGTATCCACACAGACACGTAGGTGGAGAAAACCACACAAAAGGGTGTGCTAGCACCTTGTGTGGTTCAGCCAAGTTGAGGAGGAGAGGGAGATGGAGAGCTAGAGGAAGAAGATGGAGTGAATGAGTCTTGAATGAAAATTCATTCCCATTCATCCTCTTGTGTGGCCGGCCACTTGAGTAACTCGCACTCATTTAATGTGGCCGACCACATTAATGGGAAAGGAGGCTTGTAACCTCCATGAGGTGGCACACCATGATGATGTGGAGCATCATTATTGGTCCACATCTTGCCATCTCACTTATGATGTGGCAATTAGTCAAGTCAAACTTGACTCTTCCTCTTCCTCTCAAGTCAAGTCAAACTTGACCAAATCTCTTCCATGGTTGATCTAATCTAACCATTTGATTCAAGCCAACTTAATATAATGAATCTAATTCATTAAATTAAGTTGATTTAATGAGTCATAATCTAAATTAGACTCATTGAATACATGAATCAACTTGAGTCAAACTCAATTAGCCCAATTTGGATTACTCTTAATCCAATTTGATTCATCAAATGAATCTAATCCTCTTAGTTCATCATATGAACATAATCTCCATCTAATTGTCCTTAGTGTGTGACCCTATAGGTTCTTGTAACGTTGGCAATGTCCCTAAACCCATTTAGGAGCATAAGTAATGAGCGGTATCTAGCAACACATCATTACTACCCAATGTTACAAGAATGTTGAGATCCAACATCACCTTGTGACTACTAATTGTGACTCCTCACAATATATGACAAGTGTCCTTCTATCCTAGACATCTAGATTGATCAATGTGAGGCATAGACCGTGTCATCCTCTGATTAATCTAAATCCTGAACTCCAAGTAGACTCACTAAATCAAATGAGCTCAATATCTCATATTGACTCATTTGGGCATAGCCATGCACTTCGTGGTCTCACTCTATCAAGAATACCGATGTCGCTCCCATCATATAGGAGGGATAGATCTCATCTACATCACTCACATCCCTCTGCATAATTCGTTACATACCCAGTAATCGCCTTTATAGTCCACCCAGTTACGGGTGACGTTTGACGAAACCAAAGTACATAACTCCTTATGTAGGGAACTATGGTGACTTCATGTCTAAGGACTAGTAGTCATACTAATAGCCACATGAGAAAGTATATGACACTCATATAACGATCCATGATACTTTCTCATGGCGGGTCATTCAGTATACATTCTCTAATGCATACCCATGTGTCAACTTGATATCTCTATATCCATGACTTGTGAGATCAAGTCATCGAGTTGGCCTACATTCTAGTCTTATTGCATTAACATTGTCCCTGAATGTTAATACTCGACTAGGAATGATTAAGAGTAGTGTTCCCTATATCATCTCACTATCGATTCAACCAATCGATTGATATAGGTAAGAATCTTCTACTCAAGGACATTATTATACTTAGTTTATTTGGCACCAATACAAGTAAGTATAATAACAAAAAACTAAATGCCTTTATTTATATAGAATATGATACAACAAGTCCAAAAATACAATTATCAAATGATTGGCTCTAGGGCTCTAGCGAACATAAACAACTTCCAATCATCTAAATAACTTGTTTTACAAACTTGACTAGTGTTCAATCAACAGCCCCTGAGGATCGATATTTTATTACTTGACAACAAAACCATGCCCTTGCAGTTTGACAATAAGTTTTTGGCATAATTATCAAGGATTATTTTAGATTAACATTTGTTGATTTGTGATTTAATTACTCTAGACTTCTTTCTTTTTGCTAATAAATTTTGTATTTATTTTCATGCTAATAGTTCTATAAATACAATTTTCTTTCTCATAAATTTTACATTTTATTATTTATTAATAACTCTTTTTTTAGAACTCTATTTTGAAAGAAGTTGAGATTTGTTCATTTGCATGTGAAGATCTAACCTTATAGGAAATCTTTTACCTATTGATCCTGAGATTGATAGAACATTCAGAAAAAAAAATCTATAAAGATAATTGGAAGAAGAGCAAACACAATCTACCATGGCCAATAAACCTTTTAAGGACTATACAACACCATATGCTAGGGGCCTAAGGTCTAGCATAACTATACCTACTATTGAGGCCAACAATTTTAAACTCAAACATGCTATTATTTCTATAGTACAACAAAATCAATTTGGTGGAGGATTCACTAAAGATCCCAACCAATATTTGGAAACTTTCTATGAAATATATGGTATTATGAAAGTGAATGGGGCTTCAGTAGAGGTTATAAGACTACTCTTGTTTGGTTTTTCACTAAGGGATAGAGCTAAAGCATGGCTCAACTCTCTATGTGCCAATTGTATTACTACTTGAGAGCAATGCGAACAATGATTCTTGGAAAGTTTTATCCTCCAAGCAAGACTTCTCATCTGAGAAATTTTATTGTTTATGTAAAAAAATGGAGAATCTTTATATGTGTAACAACCCACCCTTCTTACTTCTACTCTCTAAGGGCGAATGTTACCTAACTACAACCCTCTATCTAGTGTCACTGACGCTATTATTAGAGTCAGTTAGATTTATCACGGTTTAGAGGAATTCCTACCGAAAAATTTCGGCAGAGTCTCCCCTGTACCGGTGACCAAATCTATAATACACAAGATATATACGCAGCCACATGTGACTGGATCACATTTTATTCACAACCACGCAGTAATAAATTCATATTATAACCAAGAGACTAGTCTAACAACAAGAACTAAACACAATATCGCAGAATGGAACATATTAAGCTATAATCCAAATCAAACTCATAATTTTCATAACAGTAATTAAAGAAAGGAATTAGAGCATAAACTCTAAATAACTAAGTCCTGCAGGTTTGCTAGAACCCTCTGGATCTCTCCATAGTCCAGTCACCACACACATTCATCATCACCACCACCCTGTCGCCTCCCTTCATATCTTAGCTTTTCCTTTATCTGCAGTAGGAGGAAAGAAAACAAAATTATAAGCGAAAACGCTTAGTAAATACTTATCTATCTCACAAAACTCGAAGTGCATAAAAAGTAATGCAATAATATTGAAACTGAAATGCTAAAGCAAATCTGCATGTGCTCATGGTATACAGAAAATGAAACTGAAAACTAAACATGCTTACTATCTAACAGGATAATAAGAAATCAACACTGTAAGCTTAGAATTAAAGAAACTAACTTTTTATTTATTCTAAGCATAAAACTTGTTTCAATTTCCTATATCCTTGTAATAGAAATTAATCTTTTAATTTCTATCTTTTACTTTATTCTTCTTTCTTTCTTCTTTTTAACTTTTCTTTTCTTTGGGCCTATGCTTAGTACCATCTTTGTTTTGCGTGCTCTCTAATAGTGACTGAGGTAGTGAGCCTCTAGTCCTATGAGGTAAAGACCTTGGTCTTACCAGGGCCAAGACATTGGAATTGGTCACCTGGATTTATTTAACGACAACCTTGGAAGTCGGGTACTAGCCTCTTACTTTAATTTACTAGTTATCTCTTTTTAACTAGACTCTAATCTTTTCTTCACTCATTTTTTTTCATAATCCTTTATTAGAGTTTATTGAAATCCTTTAGATATACCTAACAAGTATAGGATTACAATTAACTAAGCATGCTATATAAAAATAATACAAGGGAGACAAATCTAAACTCTCTCTAAGCATGTTATAGAGCAAGGCAAAAGAAAACAAATCTGGACCTCCTAAACATGCTGTAAATAAAGGAAAAATAAGCACATCTTAACCTACTAATCATGCTACAGAATAGAGCAAAAGAGAGTAACTTTGGGCCTTCTAAACATGCTGTAAAATAGGCAACAGAATGCTACTTTAAACTTTCTAAACATGCTATAAATAAAGCAAAAGAATACAACTGCAGGCTTCTTTAACGTGCTATAAAATAGGCAACAGAATGCTACTTCAAACTTTCTAAACATGCTATAAATAAAGCAAAAGAATACAACTTCAGGCTTCTTTAATATGCTGTCCAAAGCTAATCCCTAAACAACCTTAACTCTGTACAATATGATCTTAAAGCAAGGAGATTCAAGCATAAAACACAACTCAAAGAATTCAACAGCAAGCCAAAAGAATGTATCCTTAGATGAACTCACGGCAGCAACATGAGGTAACCATAGCAATCTGTACGATATGATCCAAAACAGGGCAGCAAAGAACCAACCGGAAACTCAACTGTGCATGGCAAAATCCTTAGCAACAATTAAGGATAGAATGCATAACACAACAACCTTAGCATACAATTCTACCCGGCACCCAAATTAAGGTATCAGAACCATGTTTTATGCTCAATTAGCCTAAACGAATTTTTTTTATTCCTTTGTGAAGCTCATGGCAGAACCTCAAAAGAAAACCAAAGTCCCCCAATTCTTTTCACATAGAACTCACGGCATCAACCTAAAAGGCTTCCAAATCCACACAACTTCAATTCCGAAAGCTAAGAGATTAAAGCAATACTCGGAACTACTCCTACTACAGGTGAGTAGTACTTACTCTTGCTTGTATGACTTACAGCCGACAGAGGAAGGTGACCTAGGGTTTGAAGGCTTGGGATTCTCGGCCTCTTCTCCTTCCCGTGCGTTCGCCTTGCTGAGAGGAGCTTGGGTTTGTGTAGAACCCTTGAAGAAGAATGCTCGCCAGCCGCCGGAACGCCACCCTAATTTCGGCGTCGTCTTCGCCCAAGCAACGCCGACGCTGCCGCACGCGAGAACGAGAGGAGAGGGAAGTTAGGTTTTGGGGAAAAGAAAACCTAAACATTCACTTATAATTCGGGTTATTATTAATTACTATCTATGCTTTAAATTTATTTCTCCCCATACTTAGTTAACAAAGCGTGCACAGCCCAGTTGGTTGGCTGTGTCCGGTTAGGTCGGGTCTGACCCGAGGTCATGGGTTCGAGCCTCGCCTTCAACTCTTTTTGTCAAAACTTCTTTTTTTTTGTAAACCTACTAAACGACCTCCAAAAATTACGTAAAAATACTCTAAAAATTCCTAAAAATCTCTAGAATATTTTAAAAGCATTTCCAAATATTTTTATGGACATTTGGAACTCGAAATAGGGAAAATTGGGTCGTTACAATCCCCCATACCTTATAAAAAGTTCGTTCTCGAACTTAGAATAGCTCTGGATACTTCTGTCTCATACTGTCCTCCCGCTCCCAAGTGATTTTCTCGTGCTTCTGGTTCTGCCAGACGACCTTCACTAGTGGTACTTCTTTGTTTCTCAATCTCTTAACTGCTCTGTCCACTATCTGTGTAGGTCTGCTCTCATAACTAAGATCCTCTTGGATCTGCACTGACTGAGGCTGAATCACTTGACTCGGGTCATGGAGACACTTCTTTAGCATGGAGACATGAAACACATTGTGTATTGCTGACATGTCTTGTGGTAAGTCCAGCCTGTAAGTTACTTTCCCAATCCTCTCTACTATCTGGTAAGGTCCTATGTAGCGAGGACTTAATTTGTCCTTCTTACCAAATCTCATCACTCCCTTCATAGGAGCGACCTTGAGGAAAACTGAATCTCCTACTTGGAATTCCAATGGCCTACGGCGTGTGTCAGAATAACTCTTCTGTCTGCTCTGGGCAGTCTCAATTCTCTGTCTGATTTTCTGGATTGCTTGAGTAGTCTCGTCTATCACCTCTGTCTGAATGCCCAACTCTGCTTCCATCTCTTTTCTCTCTCCTGCTTCTTGCCAGTATATGGGTGATCTGCATTTCCTGCCATATAATTCTTCATAAGGTGCCATCTTGATGGTGGCCTGATAGCTATTGTTGTAGGCGAATTCAGCTAAGCACAAATACTTGCACCAACTTCCCTTGAAATCCAGTGCACAAGCTCTGAGCATATCTTCTAAAATCTGATTCACTCGCTCTGTCTGTCCATCAGTCTGTGGATGGAAAGCTGTGCTGAACTTGAGTTTGGTGCCTAGTGCATTCTGAACGCACTCCCAAAAGTATGAGGTGAAGCGCCCATCTCTATCAGAAACGATAGATTTAGGAACTCCATGAAGTCTGACTACCTCTTTAACATATAGCTGGGCCAACTGCTCTATGGAGTGGGACACCTTGATGGCTAGGAAGTGAGCAGACTTGGTCAATCGGTCTACTATTACCTATATCGCATCATATCCATTGGTGGTTCTTGGAAGACCTGTTATGAAGTCCATGGATATGTCTTCCCATTTCCATTCTGGTATTGGAAGAGGCTGAAGAACTCCTCCTGGTCTCTGGTGTTCTGCTTTGACTCTCTGGCATGTCAAGCAGGTACTGACATACTTAGCTACATCTCTTTTGAGTTCTGACCACCAAAACCTCTGTTTCACATCTTGGTACATCTTGGAAGAACCAGGATGCATGGAATATGGTGTACTGTGAGCTTCCTCTAAGATCTTCTTCCTCAGTTCCTCATCATTGGGCACGCAAATGCGACTCCCCTGATAAAGAATTCCGCTATCTGTTACTCTAAACTCTGAGTTATCTTCTTTCTGTATCCCCTGCTTGATCTTCTGGATGTCTGGATCTTCACTTTGCTTTCTCCGTATCTCCACAAGCAATGTAGACTCTAAGGTCAATGCAGAGAGCTGTCCTTCGATAATTTCAAGTCCAAAATCTGACAACTCCTTCTGCAGTGGCAGGGCTAGTGATGACAAAGACATCAGTGATGCACTAGATTTTCTGCTGAGTGCATCTGCCACTTTGTTAGCTTTGCCTGGGTGGTAGAGAATTTCACAGTCGTAATCTTTGACCAACTCCAGCCACCTGCGCTGTCTCATGTTTAAGTCCTTCTGAGTGAAGAAGTACTTAAGACTCTGATGATCTGTGAAGATTCTACACTGAACTCCATACAAATAATGTCGCCAGAGTTTAAGTGCAAAAACCACAACTGCCAGCTCAAGATCATGAGTAGGGTAGTTCTTCTCATAATCTTTGAGTTGTCTAGAAGCATAAGCTATGACTTTTCCTTCTTGCATGAGTACAGCTCCTAAGCCCATCTTGGAAGCATCACTGTAGATGTCGAAACTCTTGTCGCTCTGTGGAACAGTTAGAATGGGAGCACTGATCAATCTCTTCTTTAGCTCTTGGAAACTCTGCTCATATTTATCTGACCATTCGAATCTTTTGTTCTTTCTGGTGAGGGCTGTTAGTGGAGAGACTATCCTGGAAAAGTCCTCCACGAACTTCCTGTAGTACCCAGCTAAACCAAGGAAACTTCTTATCTCTCTGACGTTCTTGGGTCTACTCCAGTTGTTGACTGCTTCCACTTTGGCTGGATCCACTTGAATGCCTTCTTTAGAAATTATGTGACCCTAAAACGCCATCTGATTTAACTAGAACTAGCACTTGGAGAATTTAGCATAAAGCTGCTTCTGCTGAAGAGTCTGCAGTACTATCCTCAAGTGCGTGTCATGCTCCTCTGGGGTCCTTGAATAGACCAGAATGTCGTCAATGAATACAATGACAAATTTGTCAAGATATTCTCTGAACACTCTGTTCATTAAGTCCATGAAGACCGCAGGTGCATTGGTCACTCCAAAAGGCATAACTACAAACTCGTAGTGTCCATATCTGGTCCTGAACACCGTTCTGGGTATATCCCTTTCTTTCACCTTCAGCTGATGGTACCCAGAGCGCAGGTCTATCTTTGAGAATACCGTTTCTCCTCTTAACTGATCAAATAAGTCGTCGATCCTGGGAAGGGGGTACTTATTCTTGATCGTCACTTGATTCAAAGCTCTGTAGTCTATGCACATCCGCATTGATCCATCTTTCTTCTTGACGAACAACACAGGAGCTCCCCAAGGTGAGTGACTGGGGCGAATGAAGCCTTTGTCAAGTAACTCCTGTAGTTGTTCTCGTAACTCCTTCAGCTCTGCTGGAGACATGCGATACGGAGCTTTTGAAATTGGACCGATTCCAGGAACCAATTTAATCTCAAATTTCACCTCTCTGTTGGGAGGTAGTCCAGGTAGCTCTTCTGGAAATACTTCTGGATACTCGCATACTACCCGGACCTCCTCCTGCTTGAGTCCCTTCTGCTCTTCTACCTTTACTATGTATGTAAGAAAACCTGCACACCCTTTAGCTAACATCTGGTGAGCTGCTAGAGATGAGAGAAGTTTCTGGGTCTTCTTCCTTGGCACTCCTGTGAACTCAAAAGTTGGTTCACCTTCTGGACTAAAAATCACCTTCCTTCTGCGGCAGTCCACTAAAGCAGCGTACTTGCTGAGGAAATCCATACCAAAAATGATATCGAAATCCTGCATGGCGAGAATTATCAGATTCACATATAGCTCTCGGTCTGCAATTCTGACCAGTACAGCTCGGAGCCACTGATTGGATTCCATGACTTCCCCAGAAGGTAGGGTCGTCAGGAACTTGGAGTTCGTACTCTCTGTAGGCACCTGTAAACTACTAGCAAAAGGTATCGATACAAAAGAATGGGTCACCCCAATGTCAAATAGTACAGTAGCTATGTGCTGGAAAATAACTACTTGACCTGTTACGACCGTGGAGGCACTAGCAGCTTCTTCTTTGGTGAGGGAGAATACTCTGGCACCATCAAAGGCTGGAACTGGTGGGGCTTCTAACCTTCTTTGACTGATATAGGGCCCCTCCAATGCTTCTTCCATGTGGTGCAATTGTGCAGGCTGGCCTCCATATTGCAATGGCTGTGGCTGAGGTGCTTTGAATTTGTTAGGACACTCTTTAGCCATGTGTCATTCTTGACCACAGGAGTAACATCCAGTCTTACCCAAAAGACAGGCTCCTGGATGTGTTCTCCCACATTTGGGACAGGGAGGAAACTTGGTCTGCTTGTTTGCTGGTCCTCCCTTCTGGCTACCTCCTGTGTTCCACTGCTTCCTTTTACCTTTGCCTTTCCAGTTCTGTTTACTTGACTGTGATTTCTGGCTTCCTGCTGTCTTGTCCTCTGTCTTCACTGGCTTATGTTGCGCTTGTTGTGGCTTGATGTTGTTCAGGTAGTGTTCAGCAATTAATGCTCTACTGATCAACTCTTCACCAGTCTGGGGTCGATGAGCTCCACTGCTCACATTCAGTGCTATCTGGGGTCTCAGCATTCTGAGCATCAGCCTGACTCGCTCCTTCTCTGTACTTACTAGCTCTGGGCAGAGACGAGCTAGTCTGTTGAACTTCTTGGCTGCTTCCTCCACTGACAGGTCACCTTGCTTGAACTCTATAAACTCCTCGTAGTGCTTGTTGGTGATCTGCAGGTGAAAGAACTCTTCATAAAACTCTGACTGAAAATCAGCCCAGCTCATCTGATCAGCCGCTCTCTTGGTCTTTATCCTCTCCCACCACATACGAGCATCTCCAGACAGGCAGAAAGAGGCGCACTTGACCTTCTCGACTTCTGGCCAGTCAAGAAGCTCCATAGTGCTCTCTAGTGTTTTAAACCAAGCCTGGGCATCCCAGGGCTCAGTCGTGCCTGAGAAGCTCTCTGGTTTCAGCTTTAGCCACTGTATAAGGTAAGCTTCTGGTCTCTGAGGTGCTGTGACGGCTCCTAGGGCAGCTGGTGGAGTCTCAGTTACCACTGGATTCTCTGCAGTGACAGCTGGAGGAGGGGGGGGGGACTGCTTGCTGGTTTGCCAACAGATTGGCAATCACTTGCTGCTGCTCTGCTACTTGTCTCTGGAGCTGAGCAACCACTTCAGAAAGATTGGGCTCAGTTGCTCTAGGCTCTTCATTCTCTCGAGCTGGTTCCTCAGTATGAGTAGTATGGGGACGTCCTCTTCTTGCCATCTAATTATGCAAGGTAAAGGCTTGATATCTTACTTTAACCCTTCTAATCATACATAAATATGAATAAAGAAAAGGGAGACTAAATCTTCTATCTTACTTTAGTACTCAAAAAAACAAGTACTCTATACTACAGTTAATAATAAGGAAAGCAGAATAAATAAAGGATTTAAATACTTTCTTACTTGAAGACGGCGAGCATGATGTTGATGTGTGTGTGATGCTGGAGAATGGAACACTGCTCTGATGCCAACTGTAAAAATCCACCCTTCTTACTTCTACTCTCTAAGGGCGAATGTTATCTAACTACAACCCTCTATCTAGTGTCACTGACGCTATTATTAGAGTCAGTTAGATTTATCACGGTTTAGAGGAATTTCTACCGAAAAATTTTGACAGAATCTCCCCTGTACCGATGACCAAATCTATAATACACAAGATATATACGCAGCCACATGCGACTGGATCACATTTTATTCACAACCACGCAGTAATAAATTCATATTATAACCAAAAGACTAGTCTAACAACAAGAACTAAACACAATCTCCCAGAATGAAACATATTAAGCTACAATCCGAATCAAACTCATAATTTTCATAACAGTAATTAAAGAAAGGAATTAGAGCATAAACTCTAAATAACTAAGTCCTGCAGGTTTGCTAGAACCCTCTGGATCTCTCCATAGTCCAGTCACCACACACATTCATCATCACCACCACCCTGTCGCCTCCCTTCATATCTTAGCTTTTCCTTTATCTGCAGTAGGAGGAAAGAAAACAAAACTATAAGTGAAAATGCTTAGTAAGTACTAATCTATCTCACAAAACTCTAAGTGCATAAAAAGTAATGCAATAATACTGAAACTGAAATGCTAAAGCAAATCTGCATGTGCTCATGGTATACAGAAAATGAAACTGAATACTAAACATGCTTACTATCTAACAGGATAATAAGAAATCAACACTCTAAGTTTAGAATTAAAGAAACTAACTTTTTATTTATTCTAAGCATAAAACTTGTTTCAATTTCCTATATCCTTGTAATAGAAATTAATCTTTTAATTTCTATCTTTTACTTTCTTCTTCTTTCTTTCTTCTTTTTAACTTTTCTTTTCTTTGGGCTCAGGCTTAGTACCATCTTTGTTTTGCGTGCTCTCTAATAGTGACTGAGGTAGCAGCCTCTAGTCCTATGAGGTAAAGACCTTGGTCTTACCAGGGCTAAGACCTTGGAATTGGTCACCTGGATTTATTTAACGACAACCTTGGAAGTCGGGTACTAGCCTCTTACTTTAATTTACTAGTTATCTCTTTTTAACTAGACTCTAATCTTTTCTTCACTCATTTTTTTTCATAATCCTTTATTAGAGTTTATTGAAATCCTTTAGATATACCTAACAAGTATAGGATTACAATTAACTAAGCATGCTATATAAAAACAATACAAGGGAGACAAATCTAAACTCTCTCTAAGCATGTTATAGAGCAAGGCAAAAGAAAGCAAATCTGGACCTCCTAAACATGCTGTAAATAAAGGAAAAATAAGCACATCTTAACCTACTAATCATGCTACAGAATAGAGCAAAAGAAAGTAACTTTGGGCCTTCTAAACATGCTGTAAAATAGGCAACAGAATGCTACTTTAAACTTTCTAAACATGCTATAAATAAAGCAAAAGAATACAACTTCAGGCTTCTTTAACGTGCTATAAAATAGGCAACAGAATGCTACTTCAAACTTTCTAAACATGCTATAAATAAAGCAAAAGAATACAACTTCAGGCTTCTTTAATATGCTGTCCAAAGCTAATCCCTAAACAACCTTAACTCCGTACAATATGATCTTAAAGCAAGGAGATTCAAGCATAAAACACAACTCAAAGAATTCAACAGCAAGCCAAAAGAATGTATCCTAAGATGAACTCACGGCAGCAACATGAGGTAACCATAGCAATCTGTACGGTATGATCCAAAACAGGGCAGCAAAGAACCAACCGGAAACTCAACTGTGCATGGAAAAATCCCTAGCAACAATTAAGGATAGAATGCACAACACAACAACCTTAGCATACAATTCTAACCGGCACCCAAATTAAGGTATCAGAACCATGCTTCATGCTCAATTAGCCTAAACGAATTTTTTTTTATTCCTTTGTGAAGCTCATGGCAGAACCTCAAAAGAAAACCAAAGTCCCCCAATTCTTTTCACATAGAACTCACGGCAGCAACCTAAAAGGCTTCCAAATCCACACAACTTCAATTCCGAAAGCTAAGAGATCAAAGCAATACTCGGAACTACTCCTACTACAGGTGAGTAGTACTTACTCTTGCTTGTATGACTTACAGCCGACGGAGGAAGGTGACCTAGGGTTCGAAGGCTTGGGATTCTCGGCCTCTTCTCCTGCCCGTGCGTTCGCCTTGCCGAGAGGAGCTTGGGTTTGTGTAGAACCCTTGAAGAAGAATGCTCGCCAGCCGCCGGAACGCCACCCTAATTTCGGCGTCGTCTTCGCCCAAGCAACGCCGACGCTGCCGCACGCGAGAACGAGAGGAGAGGGAAGTTAGGTTTTGGGGAAAAGAAAACCTAAACATTCACTTATAATTCAGGTTATTATTAATTACTATCTATGCTTTAAATTTATTTCTCCCCATACTTAGTTAACAAAGCGTGCGCAACCCAGTTGGTTGGCTGTGTCCGGTTAGGTCGGGTCCGACCCGAGGTCATGGGTTCGAGCCTCGCCTTCAACTCTTTTTGTCAAAACTTCTTTCTTTTTGTAAACCTACTAAACGACCTCCAAAAATTACGTAAAAATACTCTAAAAATTCCTAAAAATCTCTAGAATATTTTAAAAGCATTTCCAAATAATTTTATAGACATTTGGAACTCGAAATAGGGAAAATTGGGTCGTTACAATATGAAGTTTGGGACAAATTTAAAGGACTTCTAAGATAGTACCCTCATTATAGACTTGAAAAATGATTTGTCATCCATATCTTTTACAATGAAATTAATTATCAAATAAAGGTCTCTTTGGATTTCACAGCTGGTGATGATAAAGAGATCATTAAGAGTGTGACATTTAATCATCATCAATGGATATCAAAGCGAAGTAATTAAATTAAGATTGCTAGAAAATATGATGTAAGTACTTTGGAATTGATTTCTGCAAAGATGGATGCTCTCATAAAGAGGTTTGACTCGATAAAAGTGAATCCAATGAATGTTATAAACACATGTTTTGAAGTTTGTAGTGATTCAAAAAATGAGAATGAGGCTTTCCAATTAGGAGAAATTTCTACACATCTAGAGCTCAAATTAAACAAACAAATGCAATAGACAACTTCAATCCAAGACCCAATAATCCCTATTCCGGATCTTATAACTCCAGGTGGAGGGATCACCCAAAATTTTCTTATCGCAACAACTAGGATCAAGGAGGGCATGTAAGTACCCTGTGTTGATTTTGATATGGTCAGCCAAGTCAAGTTAGGTCCTGTGTGTTAGTCCCCTGGCGACCAACTAGAAAGGGGAGATGAATAGCTCTGAAAATAAATGATACCCTTTCTCGACTTCTCGGACTAAGTTAGGCAAACACTTGTATAATAATAGAAAATACATTCATAAAATAAAGACAGAGGCAAGAGAGATTTACTTGGTTTGCAATCAGAGGATTGCTAATCCAAGGCAAGTGAAGCACACTATGAAGATCTCCTTTAGACGGAGTAGCCTCTTACAACGTCGACATCTCACACAATAGTAGAATAGAAAGAGAACTCATTTACAAGTGTTGTTTTTAACTATTGAAATCGGAGCTATATTTATAGACCTGATCCGGGCACTTAGAAGGATTCCAGGCACTTGGGAGTAGATAACAATTTATTCTCGTCGCAATGGATCATGATAGCTTGACGCAGATAAAGTTTTCTGGTACGAGCACCTAGACCAGGTTCGGGCTCCCAAACTAGGTTGAACCAGCCCTTGACCAAGGCGCGAGCCTAGGGCACCTTGGCTGCCCCAGGCGCCTGGACCCAGTCCGAGCGCTCGGACTGGGTTCGAGCACCCGGACCTAGTCCGGGCACCCGAACCGGGCTGGACAGTCAACGACCTGTCGATTACCCGATTTCTCCCTGTTCTGGCTCCACTTACTTGGGTGATTTCGGCCATTCAGAATATGGCTCATCCAAACCCATTTTTTAGACTTCTCAAGTAACCTTCCGCTCTGGCTTCTCGTCCCTTAGAAACACCATGCGCTTCCTTCACGTCCACCAGCATACTCTTTCGTAGTGCCTCATCCCTTGGATGCACCGAGCCCGTTGACACTCTGCCATGCAGTCCTTCTCACTAGCTGTATCTTTTGCTCAACTTTCTGTGTTCCTAAGTTCTTGCACACTTAGACACAAGGCATTAAACCACAACAGGACCTAACTTGACTTGGTTAATCATATCTAAACCACGATGGGGTACTTATAATGTGTATTTGATCCTTGTGTCTAAGTGTATAGGAGCTTTGGAACACAAGAAGTCGAGTGGAAGACATAACTAACAAGAAGGATGGCACAAGAAGGGAGTCAACGAGCTCAATGTGTCCAAGGGGCGAGGTGCTGCGGAAGAGTACGCTAGCGGACAAGAAGGAAGAATGCGACGTTTCCAAGGGATGAAAAGTCGGAGTGGAAGACTGCTCGAGGAGAGAAGGTCGGAGTTGAATTTGGGTGAGATCGACTTTAGAAGGCTAGAGGATCACCCAAATGACCCGAGAAAAAGGTAGCAACCGGAGGAGTTACTAGTCAGTCAGCATGAAGCTGACAGATTTGGGCTCCTGGACTAACTGGTCTGGGCGCTTGGACTGTTTGGGTGCCTAAATCAGTGGGCACCTAGACAAGATGGTCCAGACACTTGGACTAATTTGGTTCCAACCAGGGTACCTCTCGAGTTGATCATCACTGGGTCTATGTCAGTAGTTGTTCGAGTGCCCAAAGTAGGTTACTCGGGAATGGATAAAAATTATCTTTGCATATTTATAAGGTCGTTGCGTAGAGATAGAGTTTGCCATGCTGGGGGCTCTTGGATAGGCCAAGAGCCTGAACTGTACCATGTCAGTAAATGATCAGATTCGACTAGAAACTATAAATAGAGTCCTGGTCTTAGTAGTTTAGAACAACACTTTCTGTATTCGAGTTTTTCTACTTTATTTTTCAAAGTTCTATGCATTCAACATTTTGTATGAGGCTTCTCCGCCTCCGACTTGTGTCGAATAAGGAGTCGTTTAGTTGGATTATCAACCTCTCTAGTTGTAAACTAAGTAACTCGTTTGTGTCTCGTACTTATTTTATGCATTTTAGTTTCATTTATTAAAGTATTTGTTTTAATCAAAGTTATAAGTTTTGAGAAGGGTATACTTTTTTTAGGGTAATTCACCCCCTCTTATCAGCGGCACCGAGAACAACAATTGCTATAAAGTGAGGACACTTCAGAATGATTAAATGCCAACCGAAGCAAAAAAAAAATCAAAGGCCAGACCAAGCGTCAACTCGCCAAAGTTCGAGGGAGAGTTCACACATTAGAACTGTCAAATGGAGGTATTTCTAAGAATATATTTCGAGATTCTTTTAATAATAAAGTATAGTTTTATAGTTCCTAAAGATCAACAACAAGAAGAGAAAGAAGAAAATCAATGGACAAAGAAGGAACAAAGTGGCTTCGTAGCCAACAACAGAGAGGAATATCACTTACTAAGTGTATTACCATCTTAAGAAGTCATTCGCCTCAGAAGCTACACCTCAGCCAAAGAACTCTGGGAGAAATTCCTGGAGCTCCATGAAGGCATGTCCAAATCGAAGCTAACATGATGAGATATTATTTAGAGCAAGCTAACAAACCTTCTCTTAAAAAAAAGGTGAGAAGGTGGCTCAACTACACACAAAAATCAAGGAGCTAATCATCGGACTGATCAATCTCAGTGAAACAGTAACCAACTGAGACTCAGTCCTCTATATGCTCAACACATTTCCTAGAACTCTAGAGTTGACCTCAATAATAGACACCTATTATATTTCTAAGGACTTGAAGGTAAGTACCTTAGAAGAACTCTTCTTAACATTAGAATTACATGAAACTAGATGTGCAAGTACATCTAAAGAGTCAAGTCCGAATTTGACACTGAAAACCACCAAGAAGGATGAACTCGAGTCAGACTTAGATATTGATGTAGACCAAGAAGCTTATATGATAAGGAAGTTTAAAAAGTTTTTTAAATCTAACAAGTTTAAAGAAATGTAGTCCAGAAAAAATTCAAGAAACAAAAGAAATGTTCGATACTACCATTTCCAAAAATGAAATATAAAGGAGGATTGTCGATAGCTCAAGAAAGAGAAAGACAATGGGTCAAGGCGAAATAAGAACAAAAATTTCAAGGCTACTTGGGATGAAAGTTCATCATCTGAATATGAGATTGAAGCCTATACTGGACTAGCACTGATGACTAGTCACGAAGAACCAAGCAACTCAGAAGCTAGCATTGATGAAGGGGGAGCCACGTTAGATGAATGCAGCAATGCAGGGGAGAATCTAGTTTCAAACTTGACATGGTAAGTGAAATATGTCTCTTATCTCCTGATTAATTATACTTTAGAATAAAATCCATGTCTAAATATATGTGTAAACTCAAAACAAAAAATGGAAAATTGAAAAAGGAAAATCAAGAAATAAAAATAATCTTAGTAACATCATGTTTATTAGAGGATTTGATAAATTGAGAATTGAAAATGCTAAATTCAAAGAGTAAATAGAAAATTTAAAAAATTCTACATGTTCAAATTTTGCTACTTCAAATTCAAAAATTATTAAGTGCTAAATTGGTATTATAGATTCCACAAAGGTCAAATTAGAAATATAATAAGAAAATTTATTCTTAGAAAATATCTTGTCAATCCAGGTAAAAACCCATATTAGGTTCCAAAATCATGTCTAGTTAATTTCTTTTATTTAATTAATATGCTAGACAAGGAATTGCTATTGTTAGAAAAATATTTTTTTTTGCAAACTCTCTGTTATAATTTTTGTTCAATTTTTTTTTTACAGTGATAATACAATATATCCTTTGTTAGAATAAACTTTTTTCAAAATTTTCTAACCATTAATGAATTTTCTACGAATTTTTTGTCAAAATATTAATTTTTAATATTAAAAATTCTGAAACATTCAAATTTTGATTTTTTTTTTTGTAGATATATGTTCCATTTTAGATACTTAGAAAAATTTATAACATTTTTTCAAGCTCAAAATCTATTTTTAAACATTTCTTTAAAAACTACATATCTCTATACAAAATAATTTATTATTATTTATATTTATTACGGTTATTTGTGAAAATTTTATCACTATTCTAGATTATTGTGTTTAACATTGACAATTTTTTTTAGAATTTATTGACAATTAAAAACAATTTTAAAACTCTTTTTTCTAAAAATGGTTTTAATTCATCAAAATTCATATTTTCAAAAAATAATTTCCATAATTTTTCTAAGTGTTAGTCACTGTTTATGTAACCCTTAGAATTTTTACCACTATTTTTTAACGTGCTCAACAGGAGAGAATTTTACATTAAGTCTAGGGGGAGGTACATTTTTTACTTTGCATATTTATTAATTGCATAGCATGATTATTATTGCAATTATATTACTATGTTATATTGTTTTTAACCCTAACTTAACTTGGGTTGATCACATCAAAAGGGGGGAGATTGTCAGTACCAGTGTTAGTTTTGATGTGGTCAACTAAGGCAAGTCAGGTCTTGTGTAATTGATCCTTGTGTCTAAGTATGCAGGAGCTTAAGAACACAAGAAGTCGAGCGGAAGACACAGCTAGCGAGAAGGATGACACGGGAAGGGAGTCGACGGGCTCGGTGCTGTAACGCCCACCCTTCTTACCCAACCAAAGGTGGCGCTACGTTCTTATACTACTTACGTACATGCTTTAGTTATAACAGCGGAAGTATAAAAACTTTAAAGAATTTAATTTATTAAGCATAATATCACATATTCTGATTTATTCAAATGTGCATATATTGAACTTATAACTAAAAATATTAATTTGTCCGAATCGTCCTAGCCGAGCCACCACCACACACATCATTATCTGCTCCTCCTGCTGCTCTGTTGTACATCCAGCTTTCTCTTTTATCTGCGGTACAAGGAAAGTAAGCTATGAGCACTCATGGCTCAGTAAGTTCCTTTCCTACTCACTAAAACCGAGAATCATCGTATATCAAGAATGGATCAACATATCATCGTCTCAACTAATCATAACATAACATATCATTCTATTCAAACATATCATGCATATTTCTTATTCACATATCATTTCATAGAAGCATGAATATCATATCATAAAACAAATAAATCACAAGCATGAGACATACAAGGGCATCATATTCATATCATAATATCACATGACATTATATCATATCATCATATAATTCAAGCACATATGAATGTAGGCAATGCATCGTGAATTTGAAAACTTATACTTAATAGTACTTGAAATTAATATCATCATCATTTGGGATCCCGGTTTGTACTACATACTTAATGCGTAGGTCCAAGGTAGCAAGTCTTGAGCCCTACCATGCATACATACTAGGCCCGAGTCTTACTCCATCGACCTAGGGCACTCAAAGGCCCATTACTGACGAGGCCCGAGTCTTACTCCATCGACCCCGGCGGAGCCCACCCTTGGTACAAACCATAAAATAACTTATCATGCATAACTATCATATCATGTCCTTAACAATCTTTCATGCATTTATTCTTTTCATTTCTTTTCATTATGTATAGCATTTTCTATGCTATCACATATCATAACATAACTTCATTTCTTTTCATTATGTATAGCATTTTCTATGCTATAACACATCATGGCATATTTCATAATATAACTTCATTATGCATATCATTTCGTAACTAAAGCAATCATGCATTCTAACTTATTATCATATCATTTTCATACAGCATGGCATAGACATATTTAACTTTTGTTCTAGGGTTTCTAGGGCATCTATCCCTTCATGGCCGAACACATAATGATTCATTTAGGTCATACAAACATGTATCACATTCACACATTATCAAGTTTTCATAAGAAGTACTTTTAACCCCTTAGGTTTCATTTCCAAGGCCTCTAGGTCCTTTAAACCTTACTTGGCCGAAATTCATAGAATATAAACTTCCTTTAAGTGGCCTAAAGCATGGGAAACCTAAGTAATTTCATAGCAAGATTTACTAAGAACATCATACACAAGGTTGGATCATAAACAAGCTAGGACTCTTGTGATCTTACATGTCATAAATCATGTAACTAATTTTCTACATTCCAATTAAACATGAGAGCATTAATCATCTTTCATAACATAATATCACAGAGGTCATTGAGCATATTAGAATTTTGTTTAAGCTTCTCTAAACTATCACCTTACCATGGCCGAAATATTAAGAGTAAGGTTCATGAGTTTCTTTCAACATACAAGTATACAACTCTTAAGAACTTTATATCATGTCATATAAGCATAGTTATTTTAAATTCAAGGTCCTCCTAACCCTAAATTCTTTCTTGGCCAAAACATGAGAGTGGGGTTCTTTTGGTTCCAATCAACTTCCAAGCAAGAAAACCATAGGAAGGTCCTTAGCATTTCATAGGGGAAAACTTGCACTAGTTTGGTTAGACAATAATTTTCCTAACCTATTTACAATATTTTTGATTGAAATTCTAGGTTACATACACCTCTGATCATGCATCATATATGTATACAAACATAGGGGAAAACTTTCTTTCAAGGCATAGAAAAAGAATCCGAAAATCACATGAAAGCCTTGTACCGCAGGTGAGGGGAAGCTTACCTTCTTTGCTTAAGTTTCCTAGAGTTGAGAACTTGCTTGTGGACCTTTCTTCCTTGCTTGCTTTGCTCGGCACCAATGGAGGAAGAAGTGGCTAGGTCTTTTGGTGGAGAGGAGGAGGAAGAAGAGGAGGCTTCTTCCTCTTGTGTTGCTCGGCAACAAAAAGAAAGAAAGAAGGGGAGAGTTGTTGCTCTCGGCAACAAGAGGAAAGAGGGAGGAGAGTGCTCGACACAAATGGAGGAGAGGAGAGTGAGTTGAGGATGAAGCCCCCCCCCCCCTCCATGCCTATTTATACTAAAGTGAGGGGAGGAAAACTTGACTTGATTCATCCTCCTCATTTACTTCTCCTCTTAATGAGAAAGAATATGCTAGAGAAATGCTTCTTGAGTTTCTCTCTTTTCTTTCTCTTAATTTCTCTCCTTTCTTTCCTTTAATTATAATTCCCATCTCTCCTTTTACAATATTCACTCCTATCACACTTGGTTAACACATGCATGCATCCACAAGAGAACCAAGGATCAAATCCTTCTCCTAACATATTTTTGTACAAAATAATTCATGTATATGCATTATGCATAAATATTTCATACATGCATATATAATATCTCATATCTCTTTTGTTTACATTAATTCCTTGCATTATAAATCATGTATAGAACTTTATATTCTCAACTTTATTTTCTTTCATAAAGTTTTTAATCATCTAAATCCTTCCCATCGTAACATTCAACGTAGACTATCTACACATTCTTTTCATTACATTCGTACTCTCATTGCCCTTACTTTATCTAGGCTTTCTAGGGGTGTTACAGGTGCATCCGAGAGATGAGGTGCTACGGAAGAGTATGCTAGCAGATGAGAAGGAAGCGCACGACGTTTCTAAGGGACGAGAAGCTGGAGTGGACGACTGCTCGAGGAGAGAAGACCAGAGTTGGGTTCAGGTGAGCTTAAATCTGGAAGGTCAGAGGATCACCCAAGCGACCGAAGAAGAAGAAAGTGACCGGAGGAGGTGCCAGATAGTCAGCATGAAGCTGACCGATTCGGGCACCCATACAAGATGGTATGGGTGCTCGGACAAGATAGTCCGGGCTCTCAGACCACTTTGGTGCTGGCCAGGGTGCTTCGTTGAGTGGATCATTGCTGGGTCCACGTTAGCAGTTGTCCAAGCGCTCGAAGCGGGTTAGAGCACTCGGGAATGGATAAAAAAATTATCTTTACATTATTGTGAGGTCGTTGTATGGAGATAGAGTTTACTACGCTAGGGGTACCCGAACCGTGCCACATCAGTAAATAGTCAGATTCAACCAGCAGGCTATAAATAGAGATCTATTCTTAGTAATTTAGAACAACACTTTCTGTATTCGAGTTTTTCCACTTTGTTCTTCAAAGTTATGTGCATTCAACATTTTGCATGAGGCTTCTCCGCCTCCAACTTGTGTCGAAGAAGGAGTCATTTAGTTGAACTTCATTTGCTTTAGATTAGCAACCTCCCTGGTTGCAAACCAAATAAATCATTTGTGTTTCATACTTATTTTATGTATTTTAGTTTCTTTTATTAAAGTATTTGTTTTAATCAAAGTTGTAAGTTTTGGGAAGGGTATACTTGTTATTTTTTTCATGGCAATTCACCCCTCCTCTTTCCGGTCGCACTGGGACCAACAGAGAATCATCTAGGTTTTAAAAAAATTCATAACCTTCAAGAATAGAGAAAATTCTTGATGAGATGTAAGCTACTCAAGGAGAGATGAAGAATGAAATCAAGTAACTTTATGGAATAATGGACAATGTTGAGAAGCATTTAAAAGTTCTTGATAATCAAATTTCACAAGTAGCTATCTTATCATGAAGATCTCTAGGGATATTTTTGGGAAAGTATGAACCAAATCTTGTTGAGCATTGCAATGTTGTGGAGTTGAGAAGTGAAAGGACCTTGAGTGAGTCTCAAGTGATTGTGAAGAGCAAAGAAATTGGACACTCTAGCTTCCAGACATAATGATTATATCCAAGAGGAAGCGGAAAAGAAGAATGATGAACCAATTGATGATCATTCAGTGAGGAGATATGTACCACCAATTCCCTTCCCTCAAAGACTAGTCGGGGTTAAGAAAGACAAAGAGTTTGATCAATTTCTAGAAAAGGTCAAAGAATTTTGCATATAGATACCTCTCATTGATGCTTTGTAACAAATGCCCAAGTTTACTAAATTCATGAAAGAAATCATCTCCAACCATCGCAAGGATGGATATGAGACCATTACTCTAACCGAAGAGTGTGGTGCCTTGATTCTAAATATGCTATGTTGGTCCCTTGGAGGCCGGCAAGAAGGGGGGGGGGGTGAATTGCCCTGAAACTCTAAATCAACCTTTCTCGACATTTCAAACTAAATTGAAAAAACACTCGTATAATAACAAAATATAAATGCATAAATTAAAAAGCAGAGGTAAAAGAATTTACTAGGTTTGTAATCAGAGGATTGCTAATCCTAGACAAATGAAGTTCACTCAAGTCTCCTTTGGGCAGAGGAGTCTCTTTACAATGTTGATAGCTCATAAAAGTAGTAGAACAAGAATATAAGTCATTTTACAAGTGATTTTCTAAGCTACTGGGATTAGGGTTATATTTATAGCCATGATCGGGGGCGCCTGGAAGGGTTCTAGGCACCTAGATGTGGATATAATTTTATCCTCTTTGTAACAGATCGTGCCACGTTGATTTTTGATAAAATTTTTGGTCTGGACACCTAGACGTAGTCCCTGCCCCCGGACTAAAGTCAACCTTTATGTTGACTTTTTGGTTTGAGCTCTCACTTCGGCTCCGCTCATTGGGTGATTTCGGCCATCCGGAATAGGGCACACTTAAACTCATTTTTCTGCCTTCATGAGCAACCTTTCACTCCGGCTTCTTGTCCCTCGGAAATGTCGCGTGCCTCCTTCTCGTCCTCCAGCATACTCTTCCGCAACACCTCGTCCCTCGGATGCACCGAGTCCGTCGACTCTCTCCCATGTCATCTTTCTTGGTAGCTGCATCTTTCGCTCGACTTTTTGTGCTCCTAAGTTTCTACACACTTAGACACAAGACATTAAAATAACAACAGAACCTAATTTGACTTGGTTGATCACTTCAAAACCATGACGGGATACTTACACACTATCTCCAAAGCTTAAATATCCAGAGAGTTTTTTTTTATCCCTTACAAGATCGACACAACCTTGATAGGAGCTTTTTGTGATCTTGGAGCTAGTGTAAGTATTTTGTCTTATTCTATTTGCAAGAAGCTTGGATTGAATGACCTCAAATTGACTACTATAGCACTATAACTAGCACATTATTTTTGTGGATACCTAATGGGTATTATTAAGGATGTGCTAGTGGAAGTGGGGAGCTTTATAGTTCCTACAAACTTTGTGGTCTAAGAAATAGAGGAAGATTAAAAAATTCTCATCATTTTGGGATGACATTTCCTCACCATAGCTGGAGCTACGATATATGTCAAGAGTCATAATCTCTCATTGGTAGTAGGCGAGGAAAAAATAGATTTTGATTTATCTATGGCAGCTAATTTATTTATAGTTAAAAGTTTTGTGTAGGTTGGAAGGAGTCCAACTAGAGAAGAAAAGGCATCACCTAGACGATCGACTGCCGAATGAAGCACCAAGTTTGGGTGGTCAAGAAAAGAACCCCAATACCAAGAACGACAAATATATCATCTTGGCAAGATCTAGAATGAAGGAATGACTTAGGGATTCACATTGCCATGGTGGAAGGGAACACAACCCCTTCAAGGCAAAGAATCCTAGTTGAGCCTAAACATGGGTTGAGCTCATGATCTCAAATGAGCACTTCTTAGGAGGTAATCCAAGGGATTTTCTTTCTTCTTCTAGTGTGATTTGTTTTCTATTTCTTTTTTCATTTTGAGTTGTTGAGTTGTTGGTTTCAGGACCAAGGACCTTCATGAGTTGGTTGTTGGCTATTATCATGGGATTGAAGGAGTTTGGAGAAGAGGTGAGGGCAAGTTGTGCCCAAAAGACATGACTTTGCCTCATGAAGTGCAACTAGATGAGCAAACTTAGTGAAATCATGCCCAAAAGGCACTGTCGTGCCTCTTGAATTACAAATGGTCGAGTAGAGCATAGAGTGGCCGTGTTGAATATCAGTGCTATGCTTCTCTTTCAAAATCCTGACAAATATGTCACGGGCAGGCCGTGCTTAAAGGCATGGTCATATCACTTTTGAAGCAGGTCATTGACTCTACCATGGTGAGGTCGTGTCTTCAGACACGGTCATGACAATTCCTTGGTCTAAAAAAATGAAAAAGGGGGCATTTCATTAACACAATCGTGCCTTCATTGACATGGTCGTGTGAGATTATACGCCTTACTGTCAATCGAATCATAGGGCAGCAGTGCCATTTTGGCATGATCATGCCCCGAAGAATAATTTAAGCCGTGGAATCATGACACGCCATTGCCTTTTGGCACGGTCATGTTGCATTCAACTTAGGGTTATTATGGTGAGTCGTGTGCCTCTCAACCCACACGGGCGTGCTTTCCTCCCCTTCTCCTCCATCTCCTCTCACCTCCAAGTTCTAAGGTCTCCAAACTTCTTCTTCTCTCCCAAAGCAAGATCCAAGCTCTTTTCTTTCCTCCTCTTCATAAATTCCTTCTTCATCTCCCCTCTCCCCTCTTAAAGCCCTCCTCCAAAGAAGAATTCTTCTTCTCTCACCCCTTTAAGATCTCTTCTTCAATACTTATTTTCTTGATCTCTATCTGATTTTGTGAGTTCTCCTCTTTCCTCCTTGATATGGACCCTAGATCTAGAGCAAGAGCACTCCCTACTCTTGTCTCAACTCTTCTCTTCTCTTCCTCAACCCTAAGCCGCCTTTTCACTTGTACTCTTCTTACACCAAGATGCTAATTAAAGAAACTTTGTAGGAGTCTTGGATCTAGGGGTGGCAATGATCCTGACATAGGCAAGGGATGTAGGATCGATGACGTGCTAGGGGGGGGGGGGGGGGGAATAACACTCGTGGCTTTTTTATTCATTTTAGAAAACTGAAAGCAACGCAGCGGAATAAAAAACAAGACAAAAGCAATGCTAACACAATTTCTTTTACTTGGTTCGAAGCCTATGACGACTCCTACTCTAAGTCCCATGATCATTGATCGCTTTCAGTGAGCAATCACTAATAGTTCAAAAATCTTTTACAAGTAAGCAATTACAAGTACTGAAAAAAACAAAGTATACCGACAATAAGGAATTAGGAATTTGTTCGTCGATTGTCGGAGTAGCATTAAAGAGAGTAGCAATTGTTCATTCTTGATCTCAAAAATTGTGTTGTTGAAGCAACTAGTCGAGCCCTCCTTAAATAGCCAAGTTAGGCCTAATCTAGATCCACTGATCTCGAGATCAGGTTTAACTCGTCGTTGACCGATCCTGCCTAAATTGGTCTGTCTCCCCATCCAAATTCATCTTTGGATGAGTCCTCATTCGGTCGACCAATCCTGCCATTTGGTTGACTGATCCTGTTATTCTCGCTAGCTTATCTAGTCTGATCCGATCAATCCAGCTTGATCTCGGTCATCTTATATCTACTGTTCGGTCGACCGATCCCGAGGTTTGGTTGACCAACCTGTTCGTACTAGGATTGGTCGACCGATTAAGGCTAAGTTCGACCCTACAAAACTTGTTAGTTTCCTAGAAAATAGAGTTAGACAAATAGCAATTAATATGTAAATAAATAGCTTGACAGCTTTCGGACTGCCCGGTTCTGACTTTGAATTTCCTCTAGAAATCCTAGGTCAAACCAACGCCTACTGTTCCCTTACCGAGGAACTCATCATCACCTACTCCTCTTATGAGAAGTTACCTGTTGCTAGACCAGTCCTCCAGACTGACTGGACTTTCATCCTAGGGTTACCACCCTCTAGGACTTAGGGTTACCTCCCCCTAGGGTTTTCCACCTTCCTAACCGTAGCTAGAACTTTCCATCACCTAGGGTTATTGTCCCCTAGGATCTAGCGTTACCACCTCCTAGGATTTTCCACCTACCTAGACTAGAATCCACTAGGACTTTTGCCGAAGACAACTTAGGACTTTCCTGCAAGCTCAATCAACCTTGTTAGATTACAAGACAACTTAACATTAGATCCTTTGACATAATCAAAATCTAGGTTCGATTGACTGCTGCTTCCTGTACCAACAAGGGAAAGGTCACTGACAAAGGGAAGGCCATTGAAAAAAGAAAGCATTGGGCATGCGACGATGGTACATAAAATCCTCATGGCATTATTTTTTACAATGATGAATAGAAGGCCCATTATGATTCTCTGGTTACTCATAAAATTATTAGTACTTGTTATCTTGATAACTACACTATGAAAGTCTTGGGAATTAGGGATCTATAGTGAAAAATAAATTTAAAATGCAGTGGAAATTGATCTCTCTAGAGATCCATGCAAATGCGGAACTACTCTTACAACTACTCTAGCGAATAGGATTGTTACCTTTGATGCGTGAACAACCCTTACAAGATTACTAGTCTAGTTGATCTGAGTACAATCAAAATGTTTGTGCCTCTATGCTATCCATATTAGCATGTTCTTCATTCATCCCACGAACTCAAAAATTTGGAGAGTCTCACACACCTTTTCCTTCTTACTAGAGATGTATTTAAGATGACAATCCAAGAAGAAGCTAACTCTTCACCTTCTTGCTAATTCTTCATCTTCTTGCCCTCTTTAAAGAGATGCTATTTAAGGTGACAATAAAGAGATGGTTTTTTAAGGTGAAGATCAAAAATAAAACCTAACCATTAGGGCTTCTTATAGTGGGCTTTCTAGTTGGGTTGAGATTAAAAGAAAGAACAAGGATATTGGATTAACTTATTAAACCAATAAGCCTTTAAGATCTAATTGGATTAACCCATTAATTAAATAAGTCCAAAACTCAATTAGATTAACTTATTAATTTAATAAGCTTAAGGTTTGAAACCATAAATACACTTATTTCCAAATTAACATGCTCTTTGTGTGTGACATATTTGGTTCTTCTAACGTTTACAGTGTTTCTAAAACTATTTTATATACACAAGTAATGAGTGTCATCTAGCAATGCATCATTGCTACCTAAGTGATGAGAATGCCACGATCAACCAAACCTGGCTGTGACCATTATCTCGTATAACTCATTCCTTTTGTCCTTGATACCTAGATTGATTTATAAGGCATAGATCATATCATCCTCTCATCTACCTATGTATTTCTTGATTTCTAAGTAAACTCACTTAACTAAATAAGTTTAATATCTTATATTGACTTATTTGAGTATGATTATGCATTTCAGTAGTCCTACTCATTCAAGGGGCCTAAAGATATCTCTTTCATTATATAGAAGGGACAAATCATATCTATATTACTCACATCCTTCTGCATAGCTTATTGCATACCCAGTGAGCAACTTTATAGTCTACCTTGTTATGGGTGGCGTTTGTCGATGCCAAAGTACACAACTCCTTATATAGAGAACCGTAGTAACTTCTGGTTTAATAACTATTTATACTAATAGTCACTATGAGAATGTTTATGACACTCATATAACGATCCATGAAACTTCTCATGGCAGGTAAATTCAATACATATTTTCTAATATATATTCATATGTCAACTTGATATCTTATATCCATAACTTATGAGATCAATTCATCAGTTGACCTACATATTAGTCTCAATATATTAATATTATCCTTATTTATTAACACTTAACTAAGAATATTTAAGAGTAGTGTATTATATATATATTGATAATCTCCCATAATCAATTCAACTAATTAATATATTGTAGATTAGAACCTATTATTTTAGGTATTATTATATTTATTCAGCTAGCAAAAACATAAAATAAATATAATAACTAAAATATTACCTTTATTGATAAATATGATATAATATGTCCTAAGTCAATTAACTTATAATTGACTCTTAGGGCTGACACTAACAATCTCCCTCTAGCACTGGAGTCAATCACTGAAGTATCTAATATCGAGTGATCTAGTGTGATCATCATGCTTCCTTTGTGCTAAGGTCTTGGTCAGTGGGTCTGCAATGTTGTCATCAGTTGATACTCTGTATATCATTAATCTCCTCTATCGATAATATCTTAAATGAGATGGAACCAGAGAAGTATGTGTAGGATCGGTGGCACATGAGAGGGGGTGAATCACATGTAAAAAGACTTTGTTCTTTTTCAAAATTAAGAAAATGAAATAGAACTAAAAAACACAAGTACATGAGAAGTTACTTGGTTCGGAGCCTTTGGCGACTCCTATTCTAAGACTCATGATCCCTCGGACCGTATCAACAGGCATTCCACTATCAACCTCTTCCAAAACTGCCAGAAGAGGGAATCAAATATAAGTATGGATAACAGGAAAGTATAATAGCCTACACTTCCCTTTTTGCAAGAAAAGATACAAGAATATTAAATTGTTACCAACACTTTAAGGATGTAGAATCTGAATGGGTTCATGTGTTGAAGTCGGTCTACCAGCAGTGGTCAGATGTCCTCGGAGCGGTAGTGCACTAGCAGAGTGAAGTCGAACTAGCAAAAGAGTCAATGAAGCTTGTAATTTAATTGATTCATGAAGGTTGCTCGAACTATTCTTTTAAAGAGTGTTGAGGGTGCCTCCAATGCGAAGTTTAATCTCATAAACTTCAATCATGATAAACAGCATCATCTTCAGTATCTATCTACTCGAAAGTGCCTTCCCTGCTCTTTGAGGCACCTCCGAATCACTCTGAGGTGACTTGAGTACTCTCCAGGGTGCCTCCTCACAGTGAAACTTTATTTGCAAAGTCTATCCATGTGAGGCCACCTTTTCTGGATCCAGAGCACCTCCACGCCATTCCAAGGCACCTCTAAGACCCTTCGAGGTGCCTCAGACACTATTCATCCGAGGCTTAACTTGGGTTTTTGCTCCTATAAAATGTGTTAAGCTAACAAAAAAATATTTAACATGCAAAATAAAGTGAGCATAATTTATAAGCATTATTAATTAGATCTTGTCTTTCCGAAACAAGGATCTAGTCATGATCTTAGTCTAGATTTCCAAAATGGACCTAAACTGGACTTGCGCCTAAAGTCCCTAATGTAGAATCATTGCACTTATTGGGGGGGGGGGGGGGGGGTAAATAGCGCTCTGGCTTTTCAGTTTTTTTTGAAAAAAATGATCAAGTAAAGAATACATAGTGGAAAGACATATTTAAAGAAAAGAGACAAACACCAACACTATCAAGTTTTGTACTTGGTTTAAAGCTTGTTATTGGTGTAGTTAGCACCAATGACCAAACTTAAGTTTTGATGAATGATAAATGGATTAAAGTTAGATATGGTGTGATCTAACCTTTCTACCAAGTGTACAGGACTTGACTTGTCTGACACCAAGCTGAAATCTAGCTAGGTCTAGAGGACCTGATAGCTGGTGTAGAAGTATAAATAAGTCATGGAGTGACCCGATATCTGACGGAAAGTCTGGCTGGATTCAAGGGATCCGATAGTTGGTCGAAGTCCAGTTGGGTCTGTGAATCTGACAACTGACAAAAAAACCTGGTGGACCCTGAGAGTCAAATGATTCTGTGTGGTAAGGTAAGTCACTAGAGGAGAGAGTTCTAGTGAGAATGAGTCTCAATTAGGGACTTAGGTGCATGCCCAGTTTGGGTCCATTTTGGATCCCTAAATTGAGACCTTGACTAGATCCTGATCTTGGATAGGCATGGTCTAATTAATATAGTTTTTTATTATTGTACTAACTTTATTTTATAGGGTATACTTTATTTTTCAGACTAACACATTTGCAGGACAAAAGGAACAAAAATCAACCTCAAATAAACAGTGTTTGAGGCACCTCGGATCACAACTTAAAGGCACCCTGGATGAGCCAAGAGGCACCCTTAAGAGGAGAAGTTGTTGGAGGATCGGTGGCCGGCTAGAAGGGGGGTTGAATGGACGGTGCCCCCAATAACTCGCTTCCTACGTATTCGTTAGTGCGCAAGCGGAAATACAAATACTAATTACGAATACGAAAGCTAAAGACAAAGAAAAGAACAAGCAAACCAATACACGTCGATGTAACGTGGTTCGGAGATGATGCTCCTACTCCACGGCTGTCCGTAAGGTGGACGATCCCGATCCTTCGGTGGATTAGCCCCCGGAAACTCCGGCTATCTCAAGTCGCTCCTTGTGGGTGGAGAAACCTCACCACAACACACCAAGACCTCTTGGATTCCACAAACACTTGAGCACTTGTAGACTACTAATTAGACCTTAACCAAGTCTAATTTCGTCAAGTTGGCCGGCCATCCCAAGCTCCTTCTTATAGAGCTTGCTGATTTGCCCGTTACCAGTCGACTGGTCCATGCACCAGTCGACTGGTGCCAGCCCAACGGCACTCTAACGGCTATCTATCAGTCGACTGGTCATGGGACCAGTCGACTGATCCCAGCCATTTCGGGCACAGAATGCTTCTGTGCTCACCACTAGTCGACTGATCCCAGTACCAGTCGACTGGTACAACCCTAAAATTAGGGTTTCCCATCCCGAGTACATTTCACTCGCACTCGGACCCTCACGACCAACTTGACTCTTCTTTGCAGCCTTGACCTCTTGCCTTCAAGCCTACTTCCTTTGGCTCTCGTCCCTCGGATGCATCCAAGCCCGCGGCTTGTCTCCAATGCCATCCTTCGCGTATGCCTCGAAGTCGCTTCCCTCGGCCCTTGTTCTTGCTGCCTTGTCCACGATCCCTCAGATGCATTCAAGCCCGCGGCTTGTCCTCAATGCCATCCTTCATCGGACCCGAAGCCGTCAACCTGAGTCACATGTGTCACCTGCAGTCCTGCACAACTCAAGTACACATATCAAATAACGAGGGTAAACCTAACTTAAACTCTTTGCCCAAACACCAAAACACATGGTCCCGCGGACCATTGGGATTGCTCCAACAATCTCCCCCTTTTTGGTGTTTGGCAATACGTTTAAGTTAGGGAAAACAAATAGCAAATAAACATGCTAATACAATGGACTTACAATGCCAAGGCTACACACTTGGACTTACTCCACCGAATGGACTTACGTTGCCAAGGCTACACACTTGGCAACCGCCGAAACAAGTATTGGGACCTATCACAAGGCTCCCCCTACACCTACGCTCCCCATTGAGCTTGGATTTTACCACGGGCTTGTTAAGAACCTATCCCAAGGCTCCCCCTACGCAAAGGCACTTAAGGTTTTCCCAATTTAAACCTTACTTCTCCCCCTTTGCCTAACATCCAAAAAGTTCTCCAACAATATCCCAATTGTTGAAAACTTATCATCTAACTAACCCTAAACTCATGTATTAATCCCCCTTGGATCCCATACATCTAGGCGAGTTGACATGGTCAAGATCAACGCTGAAAAACACTTTCAGGCTGGTATCAGTCGACTGCCCCAAGTGCCAGTCGACTGACCCCTTCGACAGAACCTTACAGAAACATTCTGTAGTCGAAATCTACTGTTACCAGTCGACTGGTGTCGGTACCAGTCGACTGTCCTCATCAAAATGAGCTTACAGAACCATTCTGTGCTCAAAAACATTGTTACCAGTCGACTGGTACCCTATTTCTGAAAAAATCAACCTTTTCAGGCCAACTTCAGAAATGCACCAGTAATTCCCTAGACCTCCAAAAATCCCCAAATTTTATGGAGAAGTCTATTGTACCCTTGTCTACTTGGGAAAAATATATTAAAAAATATATCTATCACCAATCCCAAGATTGACACAAAATCTAAAACTAGCTAAATGGTTCAATTGAACTTTGACCTAAAGTCCTAGTTTTGACTTCCTCTTGATGTATTTGCCCATACCAACCCACAATGCATCCCTAGCATTGGTTTATATGGCATCTATACATCCAAAACCAATTATCATGCTATATGACCCCAAATGTCATATTTCTTGCATGAAACACAAACCATGTGTGCCAAATCCCTAGGTTTGAGACTCAAATTCATCTCTAAACCATTTGGCACACTCCATGGCTCCTCTAGACTCCCAAGTAAAACCCACCTGAGATCCATTGGCCATGGGTCCCAAATTGACTCTTGGAGCTCCCCCTAGAGCTCTTAGCCTTAGCCACCTCCCTAGGTGACTCATCCACAATGGCTAGGCCACATCGGTCCACCCCCGGTGACACTTGGCCTACAAACGTAACTTTCTTAACCTTGGACACCTTATCCTTGGTTAATTTCTTCTTACCATTAAATGGCTTTCCCTTGCCATTTATTGACTTCTCCTTGCTATAGTCATATGCAACCCTAGCATAAGACTTTCCCTTAGCCTTGGAGAGATTAGATCGGTATCCCAAACCCGATCTATCATTGTTGGGTTTTTGGCTACCCAACACCATATTTAATCCCTTAGATCCAATAGTGAATCTCTTAAGGAATTTCTCTAAACCATCAAGCTTTGCCTTCAAAGCTTGATTCTCCCTTTCTAGGTTCCTAAACCTAGCGTCAACATGTCCACCTTGGACATTCCTAGACCTACCCTTTCTAGGCATGTGTCTCCCCTTCTTGGGATTAATGCCTTGGGTCTCCTTAGGTCTAACATTTTTAGAGTTATCATGCATAGGTCTCCTAGGGTTATCTCTAGCATTTACCTTATTCCTATCATGATATCTAAATCCAAAATTCTTCATTGCTATATAATGATTATCATTATTTTTCCTAGCATGCTTGGAAGAATGAAAATTTGAATTACAATTCAAATTAGGGTATACCTCCCTTACCCTTGAAGCTCCCCCTTGACTCGAGCTCCTCTTCTTCTTCTCCCATTTCTTCAAATGCGCCAACTTCTTAATTTCTCCCTTCTTGGGGCATTTGGTGTGGTAGTGGCCCTTCTCTCCACACGTGAAGCATATGATGCGCAATCTCCTCCTTTGGGCTTCTTCACTTCTACAACCCTTGTTAGTGTTTAAATTAACTTCAATGGGTTTAGGAGATACCTTCATCTTACCCATAGGACATCTACTTTTGTAGTGTCCCTTTTCATTGCACCCGAAGCATATTATATGGTCTTTTGACTTCACTTCGGTGGAGGTGCTTGCTAGGTTGATTTCTAAGACTTCCTCTTCTTCTTCACTTGTCTTGGATTGTTCTTCAACCTTTGAGGATGTCTCCTCATCCACACTAGTGGATGACATTTCTTCATCCTTCTCCTCTTTCTCCTCGGAAGTTGAGTGCTCTTCACCTTCCGGTTGCTCCTCCTCTACTTGAGCTTCTTCATCCATTTCTTCAGATTTTTCTTCTTCTTGTGTAGGCATAGGTTCTTCCCATTGAGCCTTCTTTATCTTGCTCCACAAATCGTGAGCATTCTCGTATTTACCTACAAGGCTCATTATGTCATTAGGCAAAATATCAATTAATATAGATATTACCTTGTCGTTTGCCTTTGACCGAGAGGTTTGTTCCTCCGTCCAATGTCGTGGTCGGAGCTTCTTCCCTTTCTTGTCCTTCGGGACTTCAAACGGCTCTTTGACCACCATCATGGTGTTCCAATCCGTGTTGAAGAAGACCTCCATCTTCATCATCCAATATGTGATGTCCCATAAGCTTCTACCTTCAAGATTTGGCGGTTCAATCAAGTCGGTCATCTTTGCTTCCTTGGCGGTTAGTCCAATGGAGAGCGGCCTTGCTCTGATACCAATTGTTGGAGGATCGGTGGCCGGCTAGAAGGGGGGTTGAATGGACGGCGCCCCCAATAACTCGCTTCCTACGTATTCGTTAGTGCGCAAGCGGAAATACAAATACTAATTACGAATACGAAAGCTAAAGACAAAGAAAAGAACAAGCAAACCAATACACGTCGATGTAACGTGGTTCGGAGATGATGCTCCTACTCCACGGCTGTCCGTAAGGTGGACGATCCCGATCCTTCGGTGGATTAGCCCCCGGAAACTCCGGCTATCTCAAGTCGCTCCTTGTGGGTGGAGAAACCTCACCACAACACACCAAGACCTCTTGGATTCCACAAACACTTGAGTACTTGTAGACTACTAATTAGACCTTAACCAAGTCTAATTTCGTCAAGTTGGTCGGCCATCCCAAGCTCCTTCTTATAGAGCTTGGGGAAATCAGCCTTGCTGATTTTGCCCGTTACCAGTCGACTGGTCCATGCACCAGTCGACTGGTGCCAGCCCAACGGCACTCCAACGACTATCTATCAGTCGACTGGTCCCATGACCAGTCGACTGATCCCAGCCATTTCGGGCACAGAATGCTTCTGTGCTCACCACCAGTCGACTGATCCCAGTACCAGTCGACTGGTACAACCCTAAACTTAGGGTTTCCCATCCCGAGTACATTTCACTCGCACTCGGACCCTCACGACCAACTTGACTCTTCTTTGCAGCCTTGACCTCTTGCCTTCAAGCCTACTTCCTTTGGCTCTCGTCCCTCGGATGCATCCAAGCCCGCGGCTTGTCTACAATGCCATTCTTCGCGTATGCCTCGAAGTCGCTTCCCTCAGCCCTTGTCCTTGCTGCCTTGTCCACGATCCCTCAGATGCATTCAAGCCCGCGGCTTGTCCTCAATGCCATCCTTCATCGGACCCGAAGCCGTCAACCTGAGTCACATGTGTCACCTGCAGTCCTGCACAACTCAAGTACACATATCAAATAACGAGGGTAAACCTAACTTAAACTCTTTGCCCAAACACCAAAACACATGGTCCCGCGGACCATTGGGATTGCTCCAACAGAAGTCTGTGATAAGGATTTTTGGCATGGATGTTGGGATATGCCCGATATAGTGTGTACTAAAACATATTTCATAAACATGCACAACAGAAGACTAAAATATAAATAAATCTAATTTATTACTGTTGGTTGCTACTCGGAAAACCTAGAGGTTCCACTGTACAAAAATTTTGTACAAAGGTCTGAACCTTTTCCTAGCTACCATGTGTTCTTTTAAATTAAATTTTGGATCGCCTGCGGAACTTAACACGTTTGATCCAAAACTTAATCTATTCGTTCTTTTAGGTTTTGACTTGGGTCTCCTGCGGAACTTAACACGTTCGACCCAAATCGCCTTAAGTTATTAATTCCATTAAATATTAATTTCCATAATCGGTTCCCAGTACTGACGTGGCGAGGCACATGGCCTTCTTGGATATGAGAGCAACCACCACCGACTAGACAAAACCTTTTATAGAAAGCTAATATTTAATTTCCTAAAATAACTTTAGGTTAACCGAAAAGAACAATCAAATCACAAGGATAAATAAAACAAAAGAACACAACATCGAAAAACATATTCGAAATACTAGAACGTAAGCCTTTTGTATTTGGTATTATTTTCATAAATAACTAGTATGATGCGGAAAAGGAAAAACTACTAGTTATACCTTCTAGAAAGACCTCTTGATCTTCTATCGTATTCCTCTTCTGACCTCGGACGTTGTGTGGACAACGATCTTCCGAGATGAGAAACCACCAACCACCTTCTTCTCCTCCTAGCTAGGTTCGGCCACAAAGAAAGAAGCTTCACTAAGGAAGAAAATCAAAACACTAACCAAGCTCCAAGAGATGCAAGCTTTCTCTCCTTCTTCTTCTTCTTTTCCAAGTAGTATCCGGCCTTCACAAGAGCTCCAAGCAATAGAGAGTTTCGGCCACCACAAAGAGGAAGAGGAGAAGAGATGATGGCCGGCCACAACACCAAGGAAAAGAGGGAGAGAAAATAATAGAGGTTGTTCAATGAAGGCACCCTCACCCCTTCTTTTATATTCCTTGGCCTAGGCAAATTAGGAAATTTAATTACAATAAAATTTCCTCAATTTCCTTGACATGATTTAATTGAGAAAAATAAAATAAAATTTCCCCAATTGAAATCTTATGGCCGGCCACATCAATGAAATCAAATTGGACAAGTTTCAATCAACAATTAAAACTTCCTAATTTGTTTCCGGAAATTTAAAAAAAATAAAATTTCTCTTCAAAATCTCTTCATGGTTGATAAAAAGGAAATTTCTATAATTTTAATTTTACAACATGTGAATAATTTTTAAAGAGAAAATAAAATATCTCACCAATCTACAAATAAGGAAAGAGATCTAATCTCTTTCTTTAATCTATTGTAGATCTTTTACAAGAGAGATATTTTAATTTTAATTCTCTTTAATAAATTATATCTTCCACATAATAAAAATTAAAATTAAAATTTGTTTTTAATTAATTTGGCCGGCCCCACTAGCTTGGGTTCAAGCTAGGGCCGACCACCCAATTTTATACCTAGGCCGGCCCTAGCTTGGTTCCCAAGCTAGCTTGGCCGACCCCCTATTGGTGGGTGTAGAAGGTGGGTATAGTACTTTATAAATAAGAGGCTACGATAGGGACCGAGAGGAGGAATTAGTTTTGGTCTCCTGATAAAATTAAGCATCCCGTGTTCGCCCCGAACACACAACTTAATTTTATCAATAATAATTCATTCCATTAGAGAACTATTATTGAACTACCGCACCAATCCCAAATTACATTTTTGGGCTCCTTCTTACTATGAGTGTGTTAGTCTCCCTGTGTTTAAGATATCGAATGTCCACTAATTAAGTGAGTTACTGACAACTTATTTAATTAATATCTTAGTCCAGGAGTAGTACCACTCAACCTTATCGTCATGTCGGGCTAAGTCCACCTGCAGGGTTTAACATGACAATCCTTATGAGCTCCTCTTGAGGACATTATCAACCTAGTATCTCTAGGACACAATTTCCTTCTATAATCAACAACACACACTATAAGTGATACTATTTCCCAACTTATCGGGTTTATTGATTCATCGAACTAAATCTCACCCATTGATAAATTAAAGAAATAAATATCAAATATATGTGCTTGTTATTATATTAGGATTAAGAGCACACACTTCCATAATAACTGAGGTCTTTGTTCCTTTATAAAGTCAGTATAAAAGAAACGACCTCAAATGATCATACTCAATACACTCTGAGTGTACTAGTGTAATTATTTAGTCAAGATAAACTAATACCTAATTACACTACGACCTTCTAATGGTTTGTTCCTTTCCATTTTGGTCGTGAGCTACTATTTATAATTTATAAGGTACTGATAACATTATCTTCTGCATGTGACACCACCACATACTATGTTATCTACAATATAAATTAATTGAACAACTACAACTAAATGTAGACAATTTGACCAAATGTGATTCTTTATTCATAATGAATGTTTACAAAGCTTAGGCTTTCAGTATACACTCCAACAATTACAACACACACTACATGCATGTAGGATACAATCACACTAGATAAGATCATAAAAAAAAGTGAAAACAAATAACAATTATTCTAGGTATACCTTACGGATAACCTGTAACGAGAAGGACATCAATCGTAGCGACGTTGTCGAACCTCACCTCTATTCGTATCCATGTCGAGATCCTCAAGACAACTTCATGAGTACATGCCTCTCCTTCAGAAGTTACTAGCCACAAGTGGAGAAGAGAGATTAAGAGGAGGAGGAAGCAAAACAAGGAAGAATTTCTTCCTTGCTTGGAGGTCACGACAACAAGGAGAGATTTCTCCTTGTTGGTGGTGACAGAAAGAGGGAGAGAGAGAGGAGAGGAAGACTTGGTTTCCAAAACCCAATCAACCAAATAATAAAAAATTATGTCTAATTCTCTCCCAATTACATCTATATATAATCTTCTTTAATGAGTTAGCTTTCTAATCCTCTTTAATGAGTTAGATTAGAAAGCTCAAATCCAACCCATTATCCCTTAATAAAAAATTAGTCCATTAATCTCTTGATTTGGTTCACAACTAAACCAAGTTAGTTCATAACTAATCCAAATAGGGTCTAACTCTTCTATAAGAGATGTGGTCTATTCGTATTTTCAATTTGATAAATATTTCTTTATTTTTCTTATGTATAGTTCAACCAAATATTTATCTCTTGATTTAAGAATCATATTCTTTAACTTGTTTTAAGTCTTTTAAAGACTCGTAGTACGTGTGACCCAATAGGTTCTTAGTTTATCTTGGTCGTCCATAATTAATTAATTAATTATAGAATGATCATGAGTGATACCTAGTAGTACATCATGATCTCCAATTAGCCGAAAAATCATAGTTGATTTCAGAATTAATTATAAATCCTTCAGTAGCTACAGTGAATCGTGCCTTCCTTTCACTCATCTTATACCCACTTGGTTTAGGACATGGTCTATGTGTCTGTCCCCACTAGGCTGACTATATCACACCTAGCCCAAGTAATACTTTTTTGTTCTGCAGATTCAAATTACTCGTACATGTGTCTAAGAGTCTTATACTCTTAATATGTGATGTTTTAGCCAAAGACTTTGAGTAATAATCCTAACGAGTGACCATAGGGTATACATCTCCTTGCAAGGAGCGGTGAATCCTCTATGGGCTATGTAAATAACTTTGAGCACTTCAACTTATACCCAATCATTCCGGGTCCACATTTCAATGAGATGCTTGCTTAAGATGTCAAAGTATAAGTTTTCATGACCAAGATAACTTATATACCTGAAGTCGAAGGAAAACTTGCACTTGAGCTGCAATAAGAGCTTCACAGACATATCCATATATATAGATAACCATATGAAGTCTTACAACGAGTCACTCTAATGAACTAGTTACCATAACTAACATCCACATTTAATTCTCGACATCCCAATGTCTCCAGCCAGTGAAAAAAATAGTTGCTTGGTGAACCAAGGAGTATAACTTGTGCTAGTCTTACAGAATTGATGATTTTCAAATGCATCAATTCGACAACTAGGGAAATTCTAATACATTCATAATTGCACATGCAGAGATAATCACAAATTCTCTTATGCTATGAATTGTATTATGGATATTTAGTAAATAAGTTTAAGACCATTAAATATATAATATGTACTCAAATAGTGAATCTATATTTATCAAATAAATAGTAAAAACCATAAGACGATTGTCTTAGGACATCTCTCAAAATCTAACACTCCTATTTAGCCTAATGTCAATCGCCATATTGTCCTAAACTATATTTATTACTATGATCTTCCTGATTAGATAATAGCAAAAAAGCACATGTTTTGATCACTAATGAGACCTAGGTTCCATTGCTTACGCAATGGCTCTAGTGTTGTTCCAGTAAACAGGTAATGCTTCAACAGTGGATGGAACCACACCAAGTTTAGTAACAAACTTCTTGATCTAAACTGCTTCCTTTATTGCTTATGAAGCTACAATGTACTCCACCTCACATGTAAAATCTATAATAGTATTGATGTGCGTAGATTTTATATACTTTTATGCATGTTTTGACGCACATTTACATACTTTGAGCTTGCTTGATCTATGCATTTTTATATTTCCAGCTTTTCTTTTAGCATATTTACTCTTTTTGTTCAGAGATCTGCTTTTTGTAAATTTTTTGTACACAGGAGTCGAATTTGGTGAAGATTCTACATTCTTGGACAAACTTATGAGCTAAGCATTGGAGAAAGCACTTGGCCGTGTGCTACACACGGCTCTGCCTGGGTGGAGTGCTCTGGCCTTATGGTCAACCAGGAGAAACAGACAAGGAACTTGGCCTGGCCGTGTGAACCTCACACGACCGTGCCAAGTTTTGAAGCAAATCAGAGTTCAATCCTTACATGGTCGTGTGGATCTACATGGCTGTGTAAGGTTTCCAGAGACCAAGAAGGCCCTGGTCGTGTGCATCACACGGCCGTGCAGGGTTTCTAGAGCTTAAAAGTGTTCTGGCCGTGTGCACCACACGGCCGTGCCAGGTTTTTAGAAGCTGGGGCAGTCCAGACCGTGTGGATCTACACGGCCATGCTTGGAGGTCTTGATGGGAGTTGTCCACGGCCGTGTACACCACACGGGCGTGTATGGATGGCAGAGAGGGGAAAGGCTCTAGCCGTGTGAACCTCACACGACCATGCCTCGGGGCCGTGTGGCGCCCGAAAGCCCCCTCTATTTAAAGCCTCTTTGAAGATTTGAAAGGGGATCTTCTCCCATTTGGGAGAAAGCAAGATTTGGTGGATTCCTCCTATTCTTGGGAGGATTTTTGGGCGATCTAAAGGGAGATCTTGGCGAATTCGACTTCGAGAGTGAGGATTGGATCCGAAGATGGAGCTATATTGTATATAAGTTTTCTTTCTCCCCTCTTCTTGGATTGGGATTGAAGAAATGCTTGTAATCTTCTTATCTTTGATTTTCTTTCTTCGTTTTATGGAGTAGATCTTTTTGTTCTAGGATAGAGGGAGTATTTGTGAGATAAATTGATGTAAACTCTTGTGGATTTGCCATTTATTTGTTTCTATGATGTTGCCTAGTCTGTATCGATTGGATCTTGAATGATTAATTGTGATTAGGGCTTAATTCTTATTCTTGATTGATTGTTTGGATATCTTATAGACTTTGTAGAGATTAACTCTCACTCGATTTTCCGAGGGATCAACGTGACAGGTGCAAGCCCGTGTAAGGACGTTTGAGGGATAACCTTGAAGGGGAAATGAGAATATTCAAGAGGGTAGGATAGATTTTATGATTCAATCCTTGTATCTTTATGGGTTAAGAAGCTATGAACTTCTATGTTGATATTCGAGGGAAGCATAGGAATAGGTGCAATCTTGTGTAAGGACAACGTAGGTTCATATCTAATTGATCACATTTAGATATATTTTTCAGTCCTAAGCCGGTTATCTATTGCAAGAGAGAACCGACAACCTTCTACAAATATTAGACAATTGAGAAATAAGAATTGGTAAACCATATACATTTAAGAGATCTTACAAAGAAACCAAAACTCCTAGAACCTCCCTTTATCATAACTCAAACCCCAAACTCTTGTTTGTTAATCTTTCATTTTAGATTTGTTTTTCATCCTTAGCATTTGAAACCAATTGATTAGTTGTTTAGCTAATTCGCTTTGAGATATTTCTAGTGCTTATTCCAGTCTTTGTGGATATGATAATCTTTTATATTACTTGCGACATTTCCGTACACTTACGGAATGTAACAAGTATCTTACTTGGAACTCTTCCAATTAACTGCGCCTCCATTTAATATGAATATGAATCCAGACTAGACTTGGAGTCATCCTTTCTGTCTAGAAACTGGCATCTGTATACCCACGTTTGATTATATCACATCTCCATATACCAAGAAAATATCCTTAGTTCTTCTTAAGTACTTAAGGATCATCTTGATAGCCATCCAATGATTCATTCTTGGATCAGACTGGTATCTACTCATAATACTCAGAGCATATGACACATCAGGGCTTATATATAACATAGCATACATAATAGATCCTATTGCAGATGCATAAGGTATCTTATTCATGTAAATCCTCACGTCTTCTGTGCGTGGGAACATAGACTTCGAAAGGTGAATTTCATGCCTCATAGGTATGAAACATTTCTTGGATTCAGACATGCTAAATCGTTTTAGCACTCTATCTATATATGTCGATTGTGAAAGACCAATCAACCTTTTTGATCTATCTCTATAGATTTTCATCCCGAGGATGTAAGTTGCTTCTCCCATGTCTTTCATGGATAATGTATTGAATAACCAAACTTTAACTGACTGTAGAACTGGCACATCATTTCCTATAAGTAATATGTCATCAATATATAATATTAGGAATACGATTACACTCCCACTAACCTTTTGATATGTTAGTTAGAGCCCTAGAGCCAATCATTTGATGATTGTATGGACTTATTGTATCATATTCTTTTATATTAATAAAGACATTTGTTTGGTTATTATACTTATTTGTATTAGTGCCAAATAGACTAAGTATAATAGCGTCCTTGAGTAGAAGGTTCATATCTATATCAATCGATTAGTTGAATCGATAGTGAGATGATATAGGGAACACTACTCTAAATCATTCCTAGTCGAGTATTAACATTCAGGGACATTGTTAATGCAATAAGACTAGCATGTAGGTCAGCTCGATGACTTGATCTCACAAGTCATGGATATAGAGATATCAAGCTGACACATGGGTATACATTGGAGAATGTATACTGAATGACCCGCCATGAGAAAGTATCATGGATCGTTATATGAGTGTCATATACTTTCTCATGTGGCTATTAGTATGACTATTAGTCCTTAGACCTGAAGTCACCATGGATCCCTACATAAGGAGTTATGTACTTTGGTTTCGTCAAACGTCACCCGTAACTGGGTGGACTATAAAGGCGATTACTGGGTATATAACAAATTATGTAGAGGGATGTGAGTGATGTAGATGGGATCTATCCCTCCCATATGACGGGAGCGACATCGGTATTCTTGATAGAGTGAGACCACGAAGTGTATGGCCATGCCCAAATGAGTCAATATGAGATATTGAGCTCATTTGATTTAGTGTGTCTACTTGGAGTTCAAGATTTAGATTGATTAGAGGATGACACGGTCTATGCCTCATATTGATCAATCTAGATGTCTAGGATAGAAGGACATTGTCACATATTGTGAGGAGTCACAATTAGTAGTCACAAGGTGATGTTGGATCTCGACATTTCTTGTAACTTGGGTAGTAATGATGTATTGCTAGATACCGCTCATTACTTATGCTCCTAAATGGGTTTAGGGCATTGCCAACGTTAGAAGAACCTATAGGGTCACACACTTAGGACATTTAGATAGAGATTTGGTTCATATGATGAACCAAGAGGATTAGATTCATTTGATGAATCAAATTGGATTAAGAGTAATCCAAATTGGGCTAATTGAGTTAGACTCAAGTTGATTCATGTATTTAATGAGTCTAATTTAGATTATGACTCATTAGATCAATTTAATTTAATGAATTAGATTCATTATATTAAGTTGGCTTGAATCAAATGGTTAGATTAGATCAACCATGAGAGAGATTGAGTCAAGTTTGACTTGACTAGAGAGGAAGAGGTAGAATCAAGTTTGACTTGATTCTTTGCCACATAATGAGTGAGGTGGCGAGATGTGGACCAATGGTGTTGCTCCACATCATCATGGTTTGCCACCTCATGGAGGTTACAAGCCTCCATTGCATTTAATGTGGCCGGCCACATTAAATGAGTGTAGGTTTCTCATTTTCCACATCATTTGTGAGGTGGCAAGAGGTGGACCAATGGTAATGGTCCACATCTTCATGGTGTGCCACCTCATGGGAGTTACAAGACACCTCTTAATGGCCTCCACTTAATTGTAATTAAGTGGAAATGAGGGTTACACAACCAAATGTGGCCGACCACTTTAGTGAGGGGAAGAAAATGAATTTTTGATTCAACTCCTCATTTTACTCCTTTCTTCTTCTCTCAAGCTCTCCCTCTCCCTCTCCTCTTTGCTTGGCCGAATCTCACCAAGGTGCTAGCACACCTTTTGTGTGAGGTTTCTCCACCTACGTGTCCGTGTGGATACTTCTAGAGGACCGGTGCTTGATGGTCTTGAGATCCGGCAACTCCTTGGAAGAGTGGGAACGTGAAAGGGCACGCAACAAGGGTAAAGTTCTCAACACATAGATCTAGGAGTAGATCTAAAGATTTTGAAACTCGTATTTATATTTCGTTCGGTTTTCCTTGCACGGATCTACGGCTTTGGGTGATTCGGGGTTTCCGCGACGCGAAAAGCGGTTTTAGCGACCCGTAAAATCCAACAGTGGTATCAGAGCCACGTGCAAGGCGAATACGAGTTTGTTTTTTGGTTTTATGAAAACTAAAGTTTCTGTAATTTTCTGTAAAATTATGTTTTTTGGGTTTTTATGAGTATTTTTCTCGAGTAATCGAAGCACAAGTGTTTAGACGCTTGTAGGCTTCGACTACCGAGAAGATTTTTCCAAAAACGGTGATGTTTCGACCCAAATCCGTTTGGGATATCAAGCGAAGGCGCTGTAGGATCGCTTAGGAGTAACTCACGATGGTTAGATCGTGGGTAGGGGCATTCCCCTAACCCCGCAAGGGGATTTGCTTCGCGATTGCGCCCGAAATCGCTAATCGGGACCGCCGGGAAAATTCTTCTCAAAGGTTTCGTCCCAAATTGTTTTGGGACAGCGAGTTTAGGCGCTGTTGGATCGCAAAGGAACCCTCGCGATGGTTAGATCGCGGGTAGGGGCGCTGCCCCTGGCCCCGCAAGGGGATCCGTTCCGCGATTGCGCCCGAAACCGCTAAACGAGACCGCCGGGAAATTTTACTCGTAAAAATTGTAAAAAATTAATTTTAAAATTATAGAAAATTATGAAAAATATATAATTTTGAATTATATATTAATTTTGTAATAGTCATGGCCCAAAAACCCAATATGATTGGATTGTGTTGTAATTCATAATACGGTCTGCGTGCCGTTATGTGTTTGCGCGTGTTGTATGTTTTTATTTTTCCGCGACCTGCGCGTCGTGCCTTTCTCATATATTCTGGTTGTAAATTAGATTTAGACTCGAATGTAACTTGAGTTTCAAATTGTAATGTACAAATTGGAGCGGTGGAGGGTCCACACGAGACGGAGTTCCGAGGCAGGCACGAGCAACACAAGGTGGTCAAAGGGAGAAGCTTGGAGAAGCTGTTGACCCTAGGTTGACCAGTTGATCTTCTCATTGGCTTGAGAAGATCGTAGTAGGGCCATGACTAAATCACAAATAGATTAATTAGTTAATTGCTTATGTATATGATGCATGTTTAATAAATAATTAATTAATTAGTGCCTTACAATTAGATTAGATCTAAGTCGTGC